>NC_135855.1:2977500-3242500 GCF_031162955.1 Sander vitreus | reverse complement strand
CCTAAAACACCCCCTGCTTTATCGCCGATTTTAAAATCAACGAGACCATAATTCAAAAAATTAACATAATTCTGTATTGCAGAAGACTTCAAACTAGCGATTGAGACCCTATACTCATCATGAAAATGTTTACTGAGGTAATAAATCAAGTGAGAAGTGGGTCACTTTCTCATAGACTTCTACAGAAACTGACTTCTTTTTGCAACCACACGTGTCGCCCCCTGCTGGAATTCAGACAGAATGCAGGTTTAAGGCACTTCTCCGAACCGGATGCGTTGTCCATTAATATTACAGTCTATGCTTCCACTACTTTATCACTGCCTCTGTCAGAAAGAAAGCCACACTGAATGAGGCAAGCTGTAGACAGTTGAAATCAGATATTTGAGCTTCTATTTCACTCATACACCTAAAACTTAAACAGCCATAAAGGCAAGCGGCAAACTGCATTTGGACAGAAGGTTGAACGTGGGAGGCGTCTGGCAGCATTGACACTTTTGGTCTGGCTGTAACTTGAGTTCTAACCCCAGAAACTGTTTTTTTCTTCCTCCTCCCTTCCTTCCTTTCTTCCAGTTACAGTCCCACTATCTTTGATTGATAGCTTTTATTTCCTCTCCACCATCCCTCTTTTACCCCACCATTACTGTTTTGTTCCGCTATCCCTGCCTCTCTCCACCCTAAGCAGTGTTAAATAAGGTTGAAAAGCTCTGACCCCCCGCTGATGATCGCTGGCAATCAGCAATTGAACCCTTTGACTGTTTTGCTTGCTTTGTACTTTATTTACAGACTTATAACCTAGTCACAACATGACTTAGCAGGGACTACCATATATATATTGTACATTTCAGAATAAGTTCTCTGTGCTACTAGATCTAGTCCAGTTCTAATAGAAAAACCTTTTAAGCACTTGGTTTGGTGTTTTGCCAATTGTGTCCACAGATTTTCAACACAATAAATATCTGTATATGAAAAGATAGATCTGTGTCAGTGTTCCAGGCATATATAGTAAGAACCATCTTAATGGGACACGTGCAAGCGCCTCGGTCCTAGCCGCATCACTGTCGTGCCAATAATGACGTTAAATCAAACCCTCTCGTGTAATATTGCTTAATTGTATCAATTGGGTTCAAACTTGTTCTTTTGTGTGTGTATAAAAACAAAAAGTAGGTAAACTATGCATTACCCTCCACTTGATCCCTGCCTTAAATCCCACTGTGTACAGGGACCCGCCATCTTATTCTATCCCTTCAATAATTATCCCTCATCCCTGAGACTGAGCAATACATTGACTGTTTATTTCCCTTTTCCCCTTACAATCTATCTTCCAGTAATCCTCCGTTTCATCTGGTCCTGACTCCGGACTCTGGGGTGCTGTCACCAGTCCTCTGGCCTAGTTCTCAGAGCACCACCAGTCCACCCAGTCTGCCCAGCACTCCATTGAGAGCTCCACTCCACCACTCACTACAGAGGATGAGAAGCTTACTGTCTCCTCTCGCTCTTTTGTTCCCTTTGTTTCCCCCACAGCAAGACAGAAAAACAGAGGAAATCCAGCAATGAAGGCAGAGGGAGAGAGAGGACGGGTGGAGGCAGGCAGAGAGGGACGTGAGGATTAGCTCGATTTTTTGTTGTATAATCGAGCCAATTCACACGTTAAAAGAGAAATGCAAGAACCAAACAAAAGGGGCTAATTTCACAGTGCCTAATATGCATAATCGACTGGCTTGGAGTTTTCAATAAAGAGGATCAAACTCATTTTTATCAAAGTTGGGGATGGATGTATATCCCACAGAGAAAAATACTATATTATCTATCTCAACGTCTCCCAGAAATAATTGTGCCATCTTTTGTCTGCTTTGTAGTCAACCGCACCATTACAGTGATTCAGAGTCACTTACTGTACATAGGAAGAACTTACAGCCATCCTTTAAAATACTGAAAGGAATTGAATACTGACATGTTAAACTGTCAGTACGCTGCTGCTGCTAGCCTTGTCTGTACACGTGTTTCCCATTGATAAAATGAAAAAAGCATGTTCTTCAACCCTATATACTGATTTGATTGCAGTATTGACGGCAAAACAGGCTACAGTATTCTGTATTGACAGGTGCAATATTTGAAAATCGGTAATTATTTATTGCTTTTTTTTTAAATTACATTAATATCTGCATTAATGTCAAAACGTAGAGACTTTCAAACATCAAAATGTCATTTATTAAATGTATCCGTGTCAAAATGACATATAAACATCTATTCGTATTATATTCTATTTTGCCTGGAGACGCTTCCAACACGCTTGTGTGTCGTGTGAAAAATCTACCATGTACGCGTTTTCACCACGGCTCGAGCCGCACCTGAGACGTGCGTGTCACGCAGGCAGTGTGCAAGCTCTAACCTGTTAACATGGGAGCCGAAATAAAAACGGACACGCCACGCAGCTGACACGCTCACGCCACGCAGCCAGTGTGAAAGAGGCCTTACATGACTTTACTTCTGATTACGCAAGTGACTCAGAACATGACGTAGTTCTGTTTGTTCAGTAAAGTAAAAAATACTATTTTTATTAACTTAATTTCAAACTGGACTCAAACCCCAGCCTCCTAGGTGAGTCCTGTGTTTGTTTTGACCCATCTACCACCCTAACCTTATGCTTGGTAACCTTACTTTCGGCTTTCACTATATACGTAAATATCACTAATAATTGCTGCTTAAACAAAAAGAGTTTTTCTAGGGAGGACAGTCTTGTTTCTTCTAGTCTCACATTGCCAGACCTTCCTCCAAAGTGCTGCGGACGAGGTTCTGGCTAGTCCACACAGCATTCCAGGATGGGAGAAAACGTGCTCTACTTTATTGGCATTTCTTTAAACCAATCACAATCCTCTTGTGCGGAACTAAGCGCCGGACGGAGCAGCGGTGCCTCTGCAAAATAGCCTTGGGAAGCAACTTGTTTTGGTGGATTATGTGTACAAGTAAAGGTTGTTTTAGTCGTACAACATAAAACCCAGATTGGACAGACAGTCTAGCTAGCTGTCTGGATTTACCCTGCAGAGATCTGAGGAGCAGTTAACCACAGTCCTCAGAAATCCACAGGAGGTTAGAACGCCAACACAAAGTAAGCGGAAGGTAACGGTCATCCAACCGAAATGAGTGACATCCGGCGGAATTTTCCGACGGCACCTGAACAATGAAATGTAAACGTCGTCAATATAGAGTATGTTTCTTCTGACCATGACTGCAATCTGTCACTAACCTCAACCTAGTAGTTTCACTTCCTAACTTTAACAAAGCCTTAACCATAGAGCTGGTGGATTACAAAAATAGCTGAAGAACTAACATGGGAGAAATTGTAACGTATTTGATATCAGAGTATAACTTAATATTACTTGAAAAAAGCATTATGCATTATGTAATATAAGTGGAGTCATGATTCCCTCCACCATGCTGAGTAAAACTCTTCATCGTCACATCGGCTGGCACTTTGTTTCAAAGGGAAAAGGATCAGCATGCAGATGAGGAGACAGAGGCTGCCTCGCTGCATAATTAATGAAATGCAGCAGCTAATTTCAATCTAAACACAGTGATGAGGGGGAAAAGAAAACCATCTGTGTATTGTTGTGTCTCTGCACAGCAAGGCCAGAGATCTTAGATGCCCTATCAGTGAAACATCTGCCCAATGGGATGTCTGGATCATGTTATGTGCTTAACAGTACTTATGAATGTCATGTAATATGGCAGCATGGTTAGCCATGAATGTACACACTTAATCCGTTGCTATGTGTCATGCTACTGTATCGCAGCAGGAATGAAAGATGAAAGAGTAGGAGGAAAGGATCGTACCATTTTTTCAGACACAGCTACAACCATTCAAAACTGAAATGTGACAGAAAATGGTTTATGGAATAGAGGACCCCTTGTATGTTAAGCTCCAAAACACTGGATACTAGACTTCTCATAATGCTGCCTGCATGCTAAATTACCCATGCCTTCAGTTGCAACACAGACTTTGGAAAGCTTCTCCAGAGGCACAGACAACATCATACAATTATACATTACACAGTTTTTACGACCTGAGTATTGCTAACCATTAGAGTTTGGCCAGTGTAAAAATGTTTAAACCAGTTTGATATTAAGTCAAACAACTGTACCAGTATACCAAATTGTACCACTAGGTGGTAGAGTGGTCGTCTACCAATCGGAAGATTGGTGGTGTGGTGAATTACTTTTTTCCTGCAGTGTTTACACATTGCCTTGTCTCTTTCAGTGGCATAGGTTTCAGTTTTGTCATGTCTTGTCTTGTCACCCCAAAAAGAACATAAACTTTCTTGTAAACAAACACAATGTGCACCGTTCTCGCCTTGCACCTCTACTGAAATTTGGTACCCTTTATGGTGCCGTTCTCAGCTCAGAGTCAACAATAAATTGCGTTTAGCCTGTCAGACAATAGCGGCACCGTTAATGTTGCTTAATACCAGTGTTGGGCAACTTGGAAAGTGTAGTGAGCTAAGCTATCAGTTACTTTACATTAAATGAAGCTTCACCACACTAAAGCTGACATTACCTCCCAAAGAAATGTAACAAGCTACAGCAACATGGCAAAAGTAGTCACGAAGCTATTGTTTTATGCATGCATGTACACCACATTCATGTCCGTTAATGGCGGTGGCATCAGTGATATTCAGCAGTTTTATTTAATGCCGCATCAGAAAGCTCCGCTGCCCTTGAGCTTCACAAATGCTTGAGGAAATGTAGCTTGTGTGGGCACCACCGCTACTGAAAACTATTTGATTCAGAAAACAGCAACACTGAGAAATGTAGTTAAACTAGTAATGCCTCTTTAGCGCCTTACTGCCCAACACTGCTTATCACCAATGCGACGCCTTCGTCGGCACAGGTTACTGATGTAGCCTAACGTTAGCCTATTTAATAGGCTAGAACATGTCAGAAGGACGAATGCCGGTTCAGCACGTTGTGCGTGAAAGCACACCGGCTTAAGCTCGTACACCCTGCCGGCAAACCTGGAAACTGATTGTGATGTGGCGTTCCCCTTTCAGTTCTATGAAGCTTTCAGGCCAACGCTGTGTTTTATACATAAATGTAACTATTCAGTCATGAATCATGTAATGTAGAGAGAGATTTACACACAGGACAGACAGCACATTGATAAAAGACAAGACCGAGGGGTGGCCATCTACATTACCTGTCATTGGACGGTAGCAGCCATCAATCATCCAGGCTTTTATAGGTATAAAGATGCCACTTAGCTTTTTCTTTTCTCTCCTTTGTTGGGCTGAAAGCCATTATTATCTGCACTGCTCCAATCGTGTGAAAGGGCTATTGATGCATGCTGAAGGTGCGTCCATCAGACCACTTAGGGTAAGTGACAGCGACTGTTACTGTGACCCTCAGCACTCAGAGAGATATGTATGCAGAGATAAGGAGCAGAGGAACTTGATGATTGCTATGCCTGATGAAAGCGATGAGACTGAGTGTGTCCTAAACACGCTGAGCAGATTTGGTTGAAGTTAAAGACAGATGAGGAAGTGCATCATATTCTGAGCCTAATTTAGTAACGGTTGCAACAATGTGTGGCTTTAGAGGAGTTACTGTTACTGTTGACCTCCAGAATTAGTCTGTGTTGTGGAAAAAAGGAAAGGAAAAAAATCGGACCCCGAAGCTGAACTTGCTAAATTGTTATATAAGCAATGGATCAAATGCGCAATGCGTATGTGGTCGATCGCAGTGACTAACCTAGACAACTGTTGAGACAGACTTTGTGGAGCAGTTCGGCATCTTTCAGCCTATCGTTTTGCGGCCTGCAACTTAACTGTTTTGGCTCACCTCTTTCAGTTAAGCTAATGGCTAGCTGGTGAACATAGTACAACATTTAGCTGCTAGGTGGAGATCAAAACTGAGCAAAAAGGAGAGTGAATATTCATCTTATGGCCACAAACAGGCTCTGTATCTGCTGAATGAGGAACTAGGTTAGCCATAACAAGTTTATTAGAAGATAGTGTGTCAATGTTGTGTTTTTAGCTTGCTCCGCTGCCCCCCAAATTTATCCATCTTCATCAAGCGGATGAAGATGGATATTTAGCTCAGACTTGAGGAGTACACAGTTGGTACGGTTTGAGATCGGATCACGTTCTAACCAAAAATTAACCGCTGTTGGATTGAAAGCGTACCGAGACCACCTCATCATGGAGGTCTCGCTACGCTTGTTTGGTCCACTTTTGGTGCGCACCCGAGTGTGATTGCTGCATTTACACCTGCCCAAACCAAGAGGGAAAATAATCTCTAGTAAGATTCAACCAAACTAAATGGTGCTGGTGTGAAAGCCCCCTATGACTATGGCATGACATCCCAGCTTATATTTATTTTCTTACATAAACACATAAGTCAACAACATAAAACAACATTTTGATAAGGTTTTGTTAAGCATTGTGACCAAGATATGTACTGAGTGGGATATTTTCAGTCGAAAAATAAACTTGTCATTGAGTCATGGCTCTCTGGTGGGCAAACTATGTGAAAACAGCATGTTTTTTTTAAAATCACAAACATTTATTTGGCATTTCTGTTAGCATTCCTTGTTACCTATCAGCTAATATTCATGCCAATACCTATACATCTGTAATGTGCTAATTGGCTTATCAGTATGGCTATAATTTAGACAATGATTTCATAAAAACGTACTGTTGCATAATGTTATAATTTTCTTGGGTTGTCCTTGGCCACCGTGCAATATTACGGAGGATGTTGTAATGTATAGCTATATAAACACATGACAGGAAGCAAGGCAGGGCTGCACAGCACTACAGTATGTTGTGAGATGAAGAGGCTGTCAGTGTTGATGGAGAGGAAGGGGCAGAGATTCTTTATGGATGAATAAAGATGCTGCATTGGAATTTTTCTTCTCTGAATTTCTCTACAGCTGTACCATTCTATTCGCTTCTGCAACTTGTGGCATTAAAGATGAAACAATCATTGAATTCCATATACTGACACATTAGCTCTCGCTCAGTCTGAAATCATGCAAGCCCCCATACACACACATGTAAGCACATACAGAGTTAAATCAAACAGATCTCTCCAACATTAATATGAGATATATAGAGCATGAAGAGAACTTTCTGTTCATCCAGTAGTTTCTTTTTGAAATGAACAAGAGAATATGGATTTGCCACATTCATTGTTATTCTGTGTCTCTGGCCTGTTCATAATGATCAGTGGGTTTTACAGTGAACAGCTGAGTGTGATGAGAAGGCTTTGACAGGCCTGACAAAGGGTTCAGTGAGAGAGGGTGTCTTGGCTGGCTCCCAGCAGCCTGCACGCCTCCCATGGCCAGACCTCGCCATTCATCTCCAGCGGCCCTAACGAGCCCCGGGGCCTAACGACTGCAGAGAATTTAACGAGTTTTAACGAGGGAGATGCTCCTGGGATTCGGCTGCCACCTTCTACTCATGAAACTCAACAGAATGTTTTAACATGGTTGTTTTTGCAAAGAAAACACGTTTCAATGTCATCTGAATCACTTTAAAACAAAACCATGCATTTTAATGAGGTCATTTCCCCTAAGCTGCAAGTGTGTCTTGCAGTTTAGGGGAAATTACCACCAAACCTGCCATCAAATCACTTTTTCTTTTGTCACTTTTAAAATAAATCAGCTCCTCTACAAACTAGATTCCTTCTTGACCTTGCCTTATGCCTTTTTTTTTAATCCGTTTGATTTCAAAATGTATTTCCTGAAGAAATTCTTGAGCTACAAGGATGTCAGAGTTGAAATATCCCAAAACTGCAGCATTCATGGTAGCGAAAAGTCTGACCAAAATCAATTCATTCCAATGGATGTTGCTGTGATAAGTAAAGCAAATGTTTGCATTAAGTAAACTTTTGGTTAAATTTGACTATCAAATTTGTGCAGTTGACCATTTCAAACTGTCGTAGACATATCACATACCGCAAAGGTTTATATAACCCTGCTTAGCTAGAGGAATGTTACAAACTGCTCTACAAAAGAGCCATGGTTTGCATGGTAGACAGTTTAACATGTCACAATAAAAAATGATTGACGTCTGAATTCTATTTTGCTTTCTGGTTGCTTTCTGGTGTTGTGCATGCAGGCTCACTGTCACACCAGTGATATATTCATTCTGCAGAATGGTGAGCGCCGCTGCTAAAATTTCAAACAATCATTAATATTCTCTCGTGTTTCTCCGAGTGTGGGGACGGCCAAAATACATTGGCACGGTCGCAGTGGACACGTCTGTCACAGCTTGCCTTCGGCAGAGCGCGACCATTATATCAACTGACACCTTTTCCTAGCATACAGCGAGCAAGTGCACTGTGGCAGATGGAACGCAAACATTGAGGGGATGATATATACTGTATGATGTGATATTAAGCCAACACTGCTCTTTTTCAGTCAACTACCCATGCGTGAGAAAGCCGGTCAACATTGCCTTTCACTGCTGTGTGTTCTTCTGAAACTCAGCTAGGTAGGCATTGTTCTGCTAACAAGTAGCTAACATTTGCTAAGGTAAGTTGCCTTGTTTCTATATTGTTTGAGTGCAGTTTCAGTGTCGATTTTGACCAATGAGGTGGAGGAAGTGCACAAAACTTCGCAAAAACACACTGAGACAGGGCGAGAGTTTTTTTCACACAAGCAACATCGCAGTCGCAGAGCCTGTTTGCTGACACACGGAACAGGTAAGGACATCTTCATTAAGAAACCCTCAAACAATCTGGTAATCGCTCATTTGTATCGTGTCCAGTTAGGAAGAGGTGTAAAGCTGCTACACTGACCACGAAAGCTACACTAACCCGCGCAGGCATCATGCTGCATACTCGGAATAGAGGAGAGACAGCTGAAACACAGCTAAGGTTGTGACCGTTTGTTACCGCCGCCTGCTCGGTAGTGAAGGACACATGCTGACGGTGCTTTAAATAAGTGCTGTGCAGTGGATGAAACGTATGCCGATGTGAAGAACGTTTCATGTGGATTTCAAAGTAGCCTAACTGATAAATATTCTAAAGTTGCTTTAAATTATTTAAGTGGTAGAATGGGCCCTCACCCTGCCCCAAAGCAGTGAACCTGGTAGAAACACTGCACACTTTTGTGGCTTACTGGGCAAAACATTCTCACTCTTAGCACGTCGAACGTGCTCAGGTGCCTTGGGCGTTTGTTTCTGATGCAAAAAGTCTCCCTTGGCATCTAGCTTTTTGGCGTTAAATTTAGACGCGCTTGGTCAAGACTTTTAGTGTCACTTTTTGACGCTCTGGGTTTAACTGACATGCGGCATGTCAGGTTTAGAAACTGCAGGACAGTTAGGTTTAGGAAAAAATGGTGGGTGGGGTTACAAAATGTACGTTTTAGTGACACACGGGACAAGAACGGGACATGAACTCCGGTCTCCTGGGTAAAAGTCCTGTGTTGTTTGACCCATCCACCGCCCCAACCAACTCCTTATGCAGATTTGTAGTCTTTCATACTACTCAGTACCGTCGTAGCTCTTAATTCTCTATCATCTTATAGCTCAGACGCTAAAGGGTGATGTTTGCGTCGGTATAAAACGTTGAGAGCCACTGACCAAGTGAACCAAGAGAACGGCTTGTACTGGGACACTTGAATAGAACAGAGTCATGGTCAATGTTATTAGCAACACCTGTACTCTTCCTATTATGACAATTCCAAATGTCTGCTGTGAAAAAGGCCTACTAATGGAACTAAGGCTGCATTAACATACAGTAGCCATGGCGTTGAGCGAGCAGTCTCTGTCTTTTTCCTCCTTCTATCCATTGACACGCAACACAGGCCTGTTTTACGACAGCGCTGTGTTGGGAAGTCCCCGGGACCACACAGACACAAACAAACCACAGATTGGACTAATGATATGCTTCCACAGAGCATCTTCAGTTCTGCAGCATGGCCCAGAGTCATAGGACATAATTGTCACAGGTTTTTAAAAGGCTGGACAACAATGGGCCGTCTCTGTGAGAATACTGACCACTTTACTTCCACTTCTCCTGGTTTGTTGATGTTGCTTTTCCAGCTTACCACTTTAATGAGGAGGCAGACAGGCCTCAGACACTGTGGCCACTGAACCCAAGTACTGATGGGATTTTGTCCCTGAGTTGTAGAAAAACATACAAATTCAACATTATTAAAATTGATTGCTAAATGAAGGCTTCCAATGCACTATACAGTGATTGAGTGTTGTTTTCTACATGTTGCTTTGATACCTTAAATGTAAATTACTTCATTTTGTCCAACTCTGAGGGCATCAGGATATAGGATTTCTCTGTTAAGACTAAATGTGACCTTTATGGCCTTTATATACTACTGTACTACCCTGGAAATCCAGAGTTGTCGCAAGAGCACAATTTGAATTTTCTCAGCGAATCACTCTGGCACTGAGTAATGATGCTCATTATCTATGCCTTTGTAGCCGAGCTGCACCAATCACATCGGTGTATCTGATATAGGGGGGGCCAGAGGCGAGCTAAACAGATGACAACAGTTTAATCTACCAGTTAGCTCCGCTGGTAGCTAAGCGTATGGGGCTCTGGATACGTCACCCCGTGTATTGTTGTGATTGGTCGTAGAGTTATCCAGTTGCGTGCAGTGAGATTTTCAAATGCATGCTTGATGCTGCCCCTCGAGTTGGGCCATTTTCAATACTCAATGCCAGACCCTTAATCTTTCGGATTTGGGTCTGGATTTCCAGGCTACTACTGTCCAGCAAATGTACAGACATGCCACTCATCACCCGGATATAACAATCCAAGAGAGAGACCTTTAGATGGCAATGCAATAAAGAGGTGAAATGATTAGTTGATTGACAGAGAATTAATCGTTTTCATAATCAATTAGTTGCATCATATTTCTATATCTGGCTATGAATATTTGCTGGATGTTTTGAACCTTCTATGATACTCAACTTTGGACTGATTTTGTAGACCAGTTTATAAATCAATGAATTGATAAAATAATAGTCAAAGTTGAGAGGATCTGCTAGGAAAGAGGAGAATAATCTGCACAAACACAAAGTGGTGGAGGCACACCTGAAGAGCAAATTATATTTTCAGTGTCAGCGGGACATAAATGACATCATCTGCCCATTTCCGTGACGGTCCACGCCAACCACCCACATTCAGCCCAACATTTTAATCAGACTGTAGCCTGGCTCCGCCCTCCTACATACTTCTGCTCAATTTTCATTTTCCTTCAGTACTACGTCTGGGTTTGCGGTATATTCTTGGGTTTTCAAATATTTGGCGGTCCAATCAGCGAACAGAGGGAGTGGCTGAGAACGATGACGATGAGGTCATGACGTGCGCTAGTTTGAGTTGTAGTTCCGTAATGGCGGGAGAGAAAGATGCGGTCTGTTGTGGCAACGCTGCCGAATATCCAGAAGTTAAAGCCAGAGCAAGAACAATCTTTGCTGAGTTTTGTTGGTGGCCATGATGTTGTGGCCCTCCTCCCCACGGGGTTCGGGAACAGTTTGATTTTCCAGCTCGCTCCGTTAGTGGTGAAGGAGTTAGCTAAGGCTAGTGCTAGCGATGCTAAGCCGATAGTTGTTGTTGTCTCCCCTCTTGTTAACCTGGTCCTACCAGACAGTACGTAGGAGGGCGGAGCCAGGCTACCAGAGTGGCTCTGGGCAGATCCAATAGTTTTAAACTTCAGCAGAGTTTCCGTCTTCAAGGAAGTTAACACTTGTCAATGGAGAGTGGCCAGACTCTCTGTTCAAATGAAATGTATGAGGGTCTGGTAGGACCAGGCTAATCAGACTGTAGGCACTGACCAACATGCCAACTGCACGTGTGAACACATCTGCCTGCAGACACCTGAAGCAGGAAAAACAGAACCACATGCACATCTATTGGAGAATGTCCAGCCCTAAACAAAGCTTAAACAAAGTTCCCTGCTAGTGGGGTTTTGGATTTGAATGTACAATGTATGTAAATGAACTTTTTAGAAAATGTTTATTGGCATTTTACCTTTTATTAGAGAGCTAGTTGAAACAGACATGAATTATGGTCCCCTGCTGGAATCGAAGCAGGGACATCCCAGGCATATAGAAGTCTTCCACCAGGACACCCCAGCACCAACGTTTAAATGGCAGTATTTGTTTGTTTTTATTTTTTATTCTTTTCAATTCCTTTTTAGAATTGAGTTTGTCGTATACAGTAATTGTAAGCCAACAATTAGCATAAGTCATACTACAGGGAAGTCATCTACATGAAAGCACTAGGGCTGGGTATCGTTCAAAAATATTCGATAACGGTTCCTAAATAATACTTTTTTCGACACAAATTTTAAAAAACAAAAAGTAATTACAACATTACACAAATCTTTCTATTTATTTTTCAGCTCCTACTACGTGAGCTCTGTCTCTGTGTAACGTCGAGTTTTTTTCCTGCGTGTCTCTAAGACGTGTAACTTTAGACAGCCAATCACAAACATAATAGATGTTGGTAGAAGCGTGCTGCATGCTTATTGGCTCGATGACACTGAAGAGATTTACTCCTTAGGTATTGAAATTGGGTATTGAATGACGAGGCCTTTTTCGATACTCGATACTTTAGAGGCAATTCGGTCGCTGCCTAAAAAGTACTAAATTCTGTAGCCAGCCCTAGAAAGCACTGCTACGCTAAGACTGTAGGGACACTAACCCACGACTACACACATGGCGGTGTGAAGCATTGTCATGGCCAGAGAATATAAGCAAAGCACATGTGGCTGGCCAACACAAGCCACAGTCTCTACCCAGTTCCCACCATAACTGAGCTGAGGACTTAACTCTGAGGAGGCATCTCTGCATGACCGAAGAAAAAAGCTCTTATGGCTGATATGTGTTTATGGAATTATTGGCATCCTTATATCCCATAGTTATAATGAATACAACAAATAATGTGTCCTTATTAAGTGTGCACACCAATCTACAAATTCAAATGGATCAATTTACAATGATATGAAATGAAGAGCATAACTTAGCACCATTAGCATAATGATAGCACAACTATTCTGCATACCTCTAATATAGGCTACAATATGTAGGAAAAATATACTGTCTGTAAGAATATAGGTGTAGACATGCTTACAATATCTAGTAGAGGCACTGTGCACACGCATGTAGTATCCTAAAAGCCTTTAAATGCAGTGCCAGCTGTAGTTTAACTACATATAATCAGTATAATATAGCATGTGTTTCAGATTTTGACTGATACTGTGTGTATCAATGTATGCCTGTATGTTA
The DNA here is from genome assembly GCF_031162955.1 of Sander vitreus. Classification (NCBI taxonomy): domain Eukaryota; kingdom Metazoa; phylum Chordata; class Actinopteri; order Perciformes; family Percidae; genus Sander; species Sander vitreus. Next base: position 3,229,250 of record NC_135855.1, on the reverse strand, counting down.
GTATATACTGTATTTTTGGAAAATAAATGGTTACCTACATACCTGCAATATAACAGATTTCATCAGATTTGTGTGTGTACTGGATTTTTAAGGTTAATACTAATGATGTTGTTCACAACACATCCTACATACATCCATCCAACACATACCTAAGCGACAGAGCACTTTGATTTTCAAAGACTCTACTATTTACTGCCGCAGGATTGTGGTTTAATAATGTACAGTAGTCTATATCGACGACGTTTCACTTCCGGGAGGTTCAGGTCCGGAGGTTTTTCAGGTGCCGCCGAAAATTCCGCCGGATGTCCCTCATTTCGGCCGGATGTCCGTTACCTTCCTCTTTCTTTGTGTTGGCGTTCTAAACTCCGGTGGATTTCTGAGGACTATGGTTAACTGCTCCTCAGATCTCTGCAGGGTAAATCCAGACAGCTAGCTAGACTGTCTGTCTAACTTTTGAACGTACACGTTCCACCAAAACAAGTTCCTTCCCGAGGCTATTTTGCAGCAGCACCGTGGCTTCGTCCGGGGCTTAGCGCCGCCCAAGACGATTGTGATTGGTTTAAAGAAATGCCAATAAACCAGCGCATGTTCATCATTTCAAAATTACAGTTGACTTTTGGTTTCACACGGGACATAAAAACTGGTTTCCTGAGTGAAAGTCCTGTTTGTTTTACCCATCCACCACCCTAACCTGCCCTTGCTTCACTGCCTCATTTGCCCTTGCAATAATTACTACAGCCACGAAACGTTACTGCCTAACAAGAAACGTAATTGTGGGTTGTTATGAACTGCTTGTACGATCGACACATAAAATCGTTTCTGGGTGAGGACGGGCTGGATGTTCGATATATGGAAATTTAAACAAATGTAAATTGTTTTCTTCTATTTGCTTAAAACGTTAACACCTAACATAAACATGCAACATGCAAAATAACAGCGATGCTGGAATTAAGCATAGTATATTTTATGTGATTCTATTAACCACATCCATTTTTATATTTTACACAGCATTTTAGGACTAAGCACAAATGCATGAGCTAAAAAAATCCAGATGTGACTAAAAAGGTGAAAAGGCCTTTTTAAAACCTTTCTATCCTGGTTCTTAAGGGACCAGGAAATCATATTCTTCTTCATTCCATCCTACTGCGACTGTCAACAAAATACTGGTCCAAATAGCCAGCTGACCGTGAACATGACCTCTGCGTCTCATCATATTATCCCTCTGTGACCTATGTGTGTGTGTGTGTGTGTGTGTGTGTGTGTGTGTGTGTGTGTGTGTGTGTGTGTGTGTGTGGGTGTGGGTGGGTGTAATTCACTAGAACGTTACGAGACATAGCCTCTAGGGATAAACATTGGCAGACAACAACATATTGCGCACGCACACGCACACACACACACACACACACACACACACACACACACACACATAATTTACTGTATGAGCATATGGGAAGGTTTGATACTGTACGTATATTTAAAATACCAAACACCCTAATCTTTAAATGCAGAAAGAACAATCACAACCACTAAACTGCAACAATTAGCCTACCTCATGACTAATGTTATCTCATCATGAGCTTCTTGGCAGCTCCCACTGTTCACAATTATTCATTTACAGTTATCAGGTCTATGTATATAGCACAAAAGAGACCAAGGCCAATTTACATATATAATGTACACACAGATCACACAGATGAAGCAGACAGAGAAGAGTGACTGGTTGCTTTGCGTGGAGGATCTGCTGAGAAGAGAAAGAGGAAGGGAGGACCCGAGGAGGAGCAGGAGGAGAAAGAGGAAGGTGACGGGGAAAGAGGAAGGAAAAAGTGCTTTCTAAACAGCATAGATTTACTCTGCTGACATTGGCAGACAGCAGCAATTAGCATGGCTCTGGTTGTGAACATGACCATGACATGACACCTAAAACCACCAAGTACAGTCTCAGGTCTAGTAGTAAGTAAAGATGTAACCAAATACTCAGGATGGCAGGATGGCATACTGGCCGCAGAGATTGTCCACAAACTCAGGGCAAAGGTATGACTCCAGCCAAAATGTGCATGGTATCATTGAGTTAGATAGTTCACTTCTAAATGCTGCCAGGATGTTGCACTAGCTTGCTGACCCTGTATCCCCCCCGACAGGGCAAAAAGGATTTGGAGTATATTGATAATTCCTGCTGGGACTTGTAAATGCAGGTGTCTTTTATGTCTTCAGAGGGAGCTGTGCAAAATCTCACAAATTGCCTAATGTGATGTTAATAGTTGGGCCTAAAGACTACAAATTTGAACATGAAGAAGATCTGGGAGTATGGAGTTAGAAGGTTTGTCATCTCATCTCATCAATAATCTCCTCATTTCTGCTTTAGTGGCTCAAGGCTTCATTAGCCAATACTAGCATAACAGCAATATCTCAAAACTGTTCGTCGTCAAGTTGCATTGTGGGTAATGCAGGCGCCGGGTTGTGACAAGAAAGAAGAATGTGTGTTGTTCAGATATCTTATATTTCAGGAGCCTTAAGATGTGCCTTGTTGTTTTTGTTCTTAATGATGTTCTTGACTTTGCATTCACAGCTGAGAGGATGTGTCAAACCTACTTTGAACAGGAAGTGCAACTAATCTAATAAAAAACAAGATAATACAAGCAACTGTGCAGCCAGTAAAACTAGTCACGGCAAGTCATTTGATTTACTTTTAGGGCAGCAACTAACAATTATTTTCATTATCAATTCATCTGCAGATTAATTTAGAATTTTTAGAAAGTATATTAAAATAGTACATAATGCAGATTACAATTTCCCAAATCCGAAAAAGACTTCTTGAAATCTTGCTGTTTTGTCCGACCAAAAAAAATATTCTGTTAACTTTCATACATGACAAAGAACAGCCGCAAATGGTCCCATGTGAACAGCTGGAACCAGAGAATGTTGCAAGCAAATGACTAATCAAATTGATTAATTGATTACCAAAATAGTTGCAGATACATTTTCTGTCAATTGACTTATCAGTTAATCACTTGTTTCAACTGTATTTATTTTGCTTCCAAAGCATGTCAATTCCTAGCTTATTACTAAATATCAATATTGATACTAATTTGCACTTAATTTACATTGAAATGAAACTTATTTTAATAAGTCTTGCACCTATATGGAAACTCAAACTATGACCTGCAGTTTAATAACAGTTTGAATATGTGATTTGTTTGTTTTGATAGGTATTTAAACAGTCACATCACAAATTTGTTATTGGTATACATCAACCAATCAGTTCCACATGTCCTGCATTCCTTTTGAGTGTACGTATTGCATTTGAACATGGATCATGTGGAACAGTTGGGGCACAAACCGTGCATCTTAATGTGTCATTGCCCAAGTCTTGCATCCACTTAATAACCAAGGCTTTCAAAACCAGCCTGTTTCCAAGAACCAATAACGAAAAACTATTAATCCATTTGCTCCATCTGACAAATGGCTTCTTCGTTGTTGGGCTATAAACATTGATTAAAGCCACATTGTTTCCTGTTGAGTCAAAGTAAGTTTGAGGGCTGATGACTCAATGTTCACGTCATCACATCCACTCACTGATGTTCATTCAGTGCCTCCTTGGGGATTCAGGAATTTAGACCAGGCAGTAGTGTTTCTGGCCCAGGTTGTAGTGACCCATATATATCAGAGTGAGCTGAATAGCAAAAACAAGAGAACCATTAGAAACCAAATGAATAATAGATTTAAAAAAACAGAGACAGTGTAAGAGAAGCAGGGAGATGCCTTTAAAGTGGTATTCTTTGAACATTGATTACCCAATTTTATTCTGCATTGTGTGTGCATCAGAGCCTGAGAGAGCAAGATAAGTACAAGATATATATATATATATATATATAAAGACTACACATTGTTATAGTAAAGGGTGACATCAGAATTAAAGCTTTGGTGATATTGTTCTCGATGTGTTTGCCTATGAAATGTATTAAAATGAGCAGACGTATTTTAAAAAGGCCTTGCCATGACTATGCTAATTCTGAGAAAGTGTCAGCTGCTTTCTTTAAACTACAGTTTGACAACAATTCCTTTCTTACCCCTTGACTCCATCATGCGTGTCTGCATTGTATGTGATTCCACCAGCCGCGACGCAGCGTGTTGTAGAAGCGTTCAACGTTCAACGGGCCAGGCAGGGAGTGGAAAGGCTAGAGCATCCGGTCTATTTTCAAAGTAAACACCCTGTGCAGACTCCCGATTGTGTATCACATAACTATTTTAACAACCAAAACACAGCCACAAATCTTTGATTTGTGTCGTTGATAACTGAACTAAATGGAATAAACCATTTTACTATGTAGACTACTTACTTTTTTGGTAGAAGCTCCGGTGTGGTTTGACACATGGCGAACAACTGAACAAAACTACAATTGGTGGAATTTCAGGGTCACTGTTAGCCTGACAAGCCAGACTGGGAACTTACCATTGGCAGGGCTCAATCTGAGGGGCGGGATAAACGGTTGTCTTTCAAATTCGCTCTGCACGCAATAGGATAGCGCTACAACCAACCAGAGCAACGCTAGTTGATAGATTAAACCTTTGCCGTATCTGGTCGGCAAAACTCCGAACACATCTTCCTTTTTTAAGAATGACTTCAGTGCCGTTCTTTGTTCTTTTCTCAAAGAAAAGCTTAACTCCAAGTCTTCCAGAGTCACGGCCAAAGCCTATTCCAAAGACCGCTGTTCGCCAGCAGCAGCAGCAGCCATCATCTTTGTTTTCAAGTAGCAGGGAATTCGCAAAAACCGTCGCATCTCTGCCGTCATTATGTTAAGCCTGCCCACCTACTTTATACACAATGTGATTGGCCTGACTAGAGTTTGGTTTTTCCAGCTCGCAAGCCAACAGAGAGTTGCTAGACGACCCTGGCTGCAAATTACATTTGCTGTACATTGGGCTGGGGTGCGTCTAGATTTCTAGGCTAGGTCACTGTCTCATCACAGCAAAAACATTACTTTTGATGTCATGAAAAGGGACAACGATTCCCACACCCAAAATGTGGCTACAGGACCTGACTAACATTACATATGGAAAGGATAAGATATGTATTAGAGGACAAACTCGCACAGTAAGATTTGGCAGCCCTTTATATCATATCTGACACAGGGAAAGTTGTAGAATACAATTACGCACTGTTGTATCTCTCCAGTGAGTTCAATGAGTGAGAGTAGTATAGGTTGAGGAATGGGAAGGGTATACAGGGAAATTAAGCTCTCTTCTTATGTGTTTTTCTTTTTATTTCTGTTATAACATATATTCTATGTTCTAAATACAGATTTGTGATTGTAATCGTTCACTTTATACAAAAATGAGCCTCATCCAATTATGTTACTGTACAATAATTCTTGGCTCAATTTTACACCATGCTGCTCTGTAGATAAGGGGGCAATTCAGCCATGTCTCCATGCAAAACACTACTACTGCTAACACCATTACTGTAGAGTATGGGGTAACTTGACAAAAAGCAACTGAGTTGTAACTTCCTGTCCCAATAGACCTTTTTCACGGCAGACATGTTGACATGTCATAGTAGGAAAAGCACAGGTGTATTCAAAACCATTAATGATGGCTGCATTCCACTTAGGAGAGGCCCTGGTATTGTTCATGCTGACTCACTGAACTAGCTTACTGGGACACTTGATGGAATTGAGCCATCGTTAAGGTTATCAATTTCAGCTGTGCTTTTCCTACTATGACAAGTCAAAATGTCTGCTGTGAAAAAAGTCCATAGAAACACGCTAAAAAAAACTCTGACATCTCGCTGTACTGCAATACCTCTCACTTTACACCTACATTCTGTACTCTAAGGAGCAGTACAGATGATGTGTCATACAGTAGGTGCTGATGTTGCTATGCAACCAATTTGAATGGTTTTAGCAGGATGAACATTATTACAAGTCTGTTATCATCTCAAAGTGGATGTATTGGGCAGAATATTGATTTCCCATTAGTTGGAACCCTTGAAACTGCCTTGATTTATGGTCTGCATGGTTGGTGCATCCCATCATAGAGCTCTCAGAATCTGCTCCAAAGTACGGATGAATGCCCTGCGTAGTTGGAACTGCTACTGTCCTATCGCAGGACAAGCAATGCTAAATATTTTCACCACTGCCATGTCTGCAGTCCAGGCATTGTGGACAATAAGCGTGACCCCCATGCTACGGAGCCTGTCAATCCTTTAGACTTCATTTAGATATTTTAATTTGTTGTTATGCCCAAATAAATTATTCCTATGGCTTCGTTTTAAGTTAAACAGATTTTTTTGTAATGTCAGCAAACATTGGACGATTCCCTTCCCAATATTCCAGAATCCAAGGTGATGTCATGAAGTTACTTGTTTTGTCTGACCAACAGACAAAACCCAAAGATATTCAGTTTACTATCACATAACAAAAAGAAAAGCAGCAAATCCTCCAAACCTATTTAGAATCTGAAACTAGAGAAGGTTGGGCATTTTTGCTTTAATTGATTATGAAAATAGTTGCTCAATGAATCATGTCAGCTCTAATTCCTTGACTTTACAAAGAATAAACCTGAATCTTTGGTTTAAGTATTGGATAGTTGTAGCTTAGATACCGTATATCAATTATAAAATGACAAAAACAACAAAGTCATATCAATCTGTTCACAGTGAAAGGTACTTGCACACAACTAATGAAAATCTGATCACTGTTGAAAGAGCAGAGTAGTAGACAGATAAAAAATTGCCAAACATAATGCTCATAACACAATATGTTAGACCTATCATTCTTTCTTACATTTCCTTATATTTTCCATTTGTACTGACCTTGTTATATAAAGTTAATTAATACCCGACATTTAGATTCTGATATGTGTAAATACAGAAGGAGTACCACTCAGCCTGTAATAACAGTATGTCTTCTTTGCCTGCAGAGGGCCTGTTCTTAAGTTGGGAAAACATGATTAATATTATATAATAATAATTATCTCGGCTTGGGCATGTAGACTACACATTTTGAACACATAGCCTGCATTAAGAAATGGGGTAGCATAGTTTGAAAGATGAGGGCAGGGAGGGTCTAACAAAAGATGTTATTGGGGTGCATTATGGGAAATGTAGGATCCATTGTCTTTTTTGGCGCTTGACCCGCACTAAGGACTACGAGGCAGTCATCTCGGCCTCTGCTGCTTCAGTTTTGACTATTCTTTTTAGAAAATCTTGTCCTCGTTGCACTTTATAGTAAATCACTGGAATACCCCTATAAATTGCCCACATTACATCTATTTTTTTATTCAGTAATTTCACCATGCACTTGTGTAACGTAAAATGCTGAATTAAATTGAACTGAATTGAAATGAGCCTTTATATTTCTTTCTATATTTACTATTGCAAACAATCTTTGAAACATGCATCATGTGTTGGATGAGTATCGACTTGATATCCAGGAACATACTTGTATATCACTTTCTCCTCCTCCCACATGTCTCACTGCACAACACAAAGCCAATAATCTCTTCTTATGGCACATGACCTCTACCATTTGGGGTCATAATGTAGACGGCAATACAATGAGCAGAGTTTGGAAGAGAACAGGCTTATCTTTGATATGCAGAATGAGTGAGACAAAGAGAAGAGGAGAAGAGGGAAGACAGGGGATGACAGGCAGACAGCAGAGCTGCATGGGCGTCTGACAGGCAGACATATTGACAGAGGCTGTATCATGAACCATTTGATGGACGCTTTCATCCAGAGCATCGTACAGCAGCAGCACGAGTGGACCAGTGCATTTAGCATGGGTGTGTACTAAAGCCTGGCAGTATGCTGTTAGTGCCATGCTGGAGCCATCAAGCTGCAGAACCACTGACAGACTGACTGACTGACAGATTGATCATACAGAAGGAACAGACAGACCAACAGATCAGACAACAGACACACAGATCATACAGATCATACAGACAGGCAGGGAGGCAGACAGACAGAGACAGGCATACAGGGAGACAGGCAGGCAGACAGACAGGGAGGCTGGGTGACTGACGGCTGCACGGCTTCTCACGCCTTCATGTGTTCCTGCCTGATCAGCCTGACAGAAAATCAATGACGCTGCACTCTCATGGACACGCACAGTAGGAACATGCAGAGAGAACGACACAGCAAGGCTGAAAATGCATTGGTCATGTCTGTATCTTTCCTCGTGCAGCGGCTTGAGGAAAAACAAGACGACGGTGACTGTGATGGTGATGATGAAGCATCTCAAGTAAATACCCAGCCAGCAGCTCCACATGTGTAGGACTATGTAACGGAATGTGTCCAAGCTGTAGCCATAACCGACGTATCTTGGGTCAGGTTATTAGAAACAAATCTAAAGCCCTCTCTAATGTGCCAATTTGCTCCACGAACATATCGAGATGAATGGAGTTCCAGGTTCATTTAGGCACCGGACACACGGAGCTTGTGTAGGAGCCCCTGCGCTCTTATGCAGGCTATTCAAACACATTCAACACAACCCACAAGAGGTGAGCAGCACGTCTAGCATGTCCGATAACGGATGCATTGACGTTTGCATGCGCAGCCAATATTCTAGGGACTGAGGAGAGGAGGAGGAGGAGGAGGAGGAGGAGGAGAGGAGGTGGAGGAGGAGGAGGGCCGGTGGTCTTCGCACCAACAGCCCAGCGGGCAGCCGCATCACTCTCAGTATAACGGTGCCATCACTCCGTCTTAATAATAAATACAATCCAAAGCAGCATCCGTTTCAGTAGAGGTGCGTGTCCAGGTATTAGACACCGAGACACCAGCTCCATTATGATTAGGCTGAATTATTATTCTCATGGAGGAATCACATGTGTTTAACCACGATCACAGATCCAGAGAAACGTAAAAAAATAAAAAAAAATAAAAAAAAAGCTTTTATTTACCTTCATGTCGTTGACAATCGCCTGGAATAGACCCCCGAGGGCCCCGCATTCCTTCTCCACAGTCTCCATGTTTGCCAAATCCACCATTCACCGGAATTTTGCGAAAGCGCGCACCAACTGCGCGCTACCAACACTCAGCAGGGAAAAAATGCGAAAAATGTATTTCCACAAAACCACTCCCGGGCTCTCCGGTTTCTCCTTTAAACCGAGAGACCGACAATAACGGAGGGATGCAGTAAGAACAGCAGGACGAGGAGGGGGTGAAAAAAAGAAAAGATGCCGAAAGAAGCGACTCGCGCTGCGGTCTCTTCCGAGCGAATGGAAGATGGGCTGTGAGAGAGGAAAGATGGTCTCTCTCTCTGATGGTCTCTCTCTCTCTCTCTCTCTCTCTCTCTCTCTCTCCCCCGGCTCTGGGTCAGTCAGGCGGTGAGACGTTCAGATCATGGTACCGGGATAACCGTTCATCTTGGCGCAGCCAGCGCTACGCGGAGTCGGTGGGGACGCATGTGAACCGGAGCGATGGATCGCCGTGTATGTGTGTGTCAGGGTCTGTGTCTGTGCGTTCGTGCACGCATGTGCGCGTATGTAAAGGCAGGCTGTGATTGGCGCAGAGGTGGTGGGCTCAGCGGTGCGGGGAGAGCAGCCAGTAATACGATCCATGGAACTGCAAAGGAGTCCAAAAAAAAAAGGAGGCTGGACAACTCTGGACTGCCTGTCACATGGACACACACACACAACCACACAACCACACACATACAAGCACACACACGCACGCACACACACACACACACACACACACGTACAAGCACACGCATGCACACACAGACAAGCACACTCACACGCACACACACATACAAGCACACACGTGCACGCACACACACACACACACACACACACACACACACACACACACACACACACACACACGCTGTAGACCACCAGAAAAAGATTGAGCAGGGGGAACATCTCAAATAGATTTAGTTAGCAGACGAGTGTGTCCTGATGTCCTGATAAATCACTTTGTTTTAAATATCACCTTCATAACCTTTCAGTGACCTATAAGGAATGTTATGTGAGACCTATTAAAGGATTTTTTTAAATGTGGTGGTATTGATTTCATATTAGGCACTTCTATTTAGCTTATCAATATAGAAAATGAGTTCAAACGTATCCATCTGGATGGCAGCTAGTTAAAATGCAACACAGCAAACTGAACAGTTGCATTTCTGGTGTCGGTGAGGTGAGAACTTCATTAATCTCATTCCAACTAAATCTGGTTTGACGGAAATCTGTCCGACGTGACACCCTGCATAACCTTTGAACCATGTTGGTATGAAATACCAAGTTTCTATTCACTCTCTTTAAAGGCAGAGTTGGTAATTATTTCCAATATACACTTTTTTATGAACTTAGCACAAAAAGTAAGGACATTTGTGTTTGGTAGATTATTTCTCTGTGGTAACAATGCTTTTTGGCAATAAATCTTATACCGTTGGAAAGCCTGTTTAGTTCCCTTTCAAATGGTGCCCCATTTGTAAGGACCATGCATTTGTGGGATTAGCAGCAGCGCTGAGTATGTGGGTTGTGCCCATGAAAAATTTGGCTAATCTTTTCTGCCAATGCCAAACAGCTTATTTTGCTGTTGCTATTGACACTTGTTTTGAGCTTCTGGTACCCCCAGGTGCTGCCACTCAGGTGCCTAATTGGCCTTACTAGTGTAAGTACAGCTACAGTCAGTAAGTGTCTGCTCCAAGAATCGGCATGTCGCGTTTGACTGATCTGGATAGGGCCCTTGCGATAGGGAAACTTCAAGCTGGTGTTCCGCAAAACCAAGTTGCGGCATTATTTGGAGTGAGCCCTAGTACCATCTCCAAACTGAAGGCCAAGTTCCATGTAACGGGGGATGTCAAAGATAAGATAGGCCGCGAAGTGGGTTTCCCAAGAAGATGACACCCCAAGAAGACCATTTCCTCACCCTGTCAGCACTTAGGTGCCGTAGGCTGTCTTCTACAGATTTGCAGTCAAGGTTTGCAGGACGATATGGCCGACGGCTCTCTGCCCAGACAATCCGGAACAGACTGCACGCAGCCAATCTCCAGTCTCATAGGGCTGCCAGGAGTCCTGACCTCAACCCCATTGAAGACTTGTGGGATCAGCTTGGCTCAATGCTAGTTGAAGAATGGGATGCCATCCCACAGCAGTGTGTGACCAGGCTGGTGACCAGCAAGAGGAGGAGGAGACTGGCTGTTGTGTAAGGTTCTTCAACACGCTACTGAGGCTCCTGTTTGTGAAATGAATACATTGTTAAATTGCCAATATGTCTTGTTTCTTCAAACTTCAATCATCCAATCCACCAAACACCAAACGAGTCAATGGCAGAATAATCTGTTTGGCATTGGCAGAGAAGATTTGGCAAATTTTTCATGGGCGCAACCCACATACTCAGCGCTGCTGCTCATCCCACAAATGCATGTTCCTTACAAATGGGGCACCATTTGTAAGGGAACTAAACAGGCTTTCCAACGGTATAAGATTTATTGCCAAAAAGCATTGTTACCACAGAGAAATAATCTACCAAACACACCATTCCTTACTTTGTGTGCTAAGTTTATATTGTTTAAATATTCTTTATACTCTGACAGCAATAAATAACATATGGGCTCTGAAAAAGGAGCAAAAAAGAGCCGTCATCTGTAGCTGCTGTAATCCTGTGAAAACGGCCACCAATCACTGCCTCGCTGTCTTCTTGGAAACAACCAATGGAATGCCTCCTTGCCCCTCAGCACGTACTCTACCCCTCCTGTGTACGAGCCTGAGCTCAATGCGCGTCGTCTCTGCATTGCTAACAGTAGTCATGTTTGTTTGAAGCACAACAAATATTATCGTCCCCCTTTGCAACTCTTATGGTCAGTTATTTCTTTTGAGACTGCTAATTAGCTCATGTCGGCTTTTTCCCGATTTCCTGTATCAATATGAGAAGTAAGCTAACTACCCTCAAATTGCCTCTAATGCAAACAGGGTTTTGGCAGAAGTTGTGTTCGGAGGACTGCAGAATGTTGAAGTTCCACAGAGTAAATTCAACAGACAAGATGTGTCTAACATAACACAGTCACATCACCAGTGTTGGGGAAGTTACTTTTAAAAAGTAGTATTTGCTCGTTACTCGTTACTTCTTAAAAAAAAGTAATCCGATACTTTACTTAGTTACCCCCTATGGAAAGTAACTTTTTACGTTACTTTTACTACTATGGACGATGAACAAAGCGACAAATTTGTCCAACTCTTGTTTAGTTACCTGGTGGTGAAAATGAAGTTTTAGCTGCTTATTTGGGCTTGGACTTGACATCATCATTTTCCCGGGGATCTTGAGCTACAAGCTTCATGTTAGCATGTTTTCCCTTCAAATGCTTGGTGAGGTTGGCAGTTGAGTTAACAGCAGTGGACAAAAGTTTCTCGCCAGGACACAGTGTACACCTTACACCCACATTCCTCCCCTTTTTGAAGTAGTGATGAATACCCTCATCCCTCAAAGGTTAGCGTTGGCTGCTTCTCGCTTGCCATGATTGCTCTGCTACCAGCCTCTGTCACGTACCGTGTGGAGCTTGTGACTATTGCCAGGGGCGGATTGGCCATCTGGCATTTCTGGCAAATGCCAGAGGGGCCGGACCATTTTTTTTAAAATGTGGGCCGGTCAAATGTATTGTTGTGTAATATTAAGCATTTGGCCAGTCGGCAATGGCCGGCCTGGTCCCGAGATGGGCTGACCGACCCGATCAGAGGTTACTTAAATTGGGACGTTCAGTCAAAATCAAGCATGTCAGGCTGTACCGGACCCTCCTGGTGATCATGTGCTCTGGGGGACCGGCTGGCAGTGAGAAGCTGCTGCTGACGGGCGCAGAGCTCCGCCGGAACTCCGACTGCTGTCTGTCCGTGCGGCCGTCTGACGGCATCAGTATTAAATTGAGACAGTTTCATTACCGGTTAAAAACGTCTCGTTATCGCGTTAAATAGTAGTCTAATTCGGTACAGTTGGTTTTAACGCCTGATGCGAAGTGTAGGCCTATAGGAGTACACATGAAAACTCTGAACAAGCAGCGTCGTTCTGCTCCGTCTTTCTGCTGTGCCCCATTCACGTAGTGTTTAGTTTTACACTATGTAGGTTAAACTCTGCAATTAGTGCGCGGTTCACATGTATGTATGAACTGTGGTGGTCCGTTACACTGTAGGCCATGACCATGAAGCCCTGTTCTTATTATCCTTATTAAACAACTGGACTTTGGGGTCAAGTGTTGTCGTATCCGGCCCATGTCCCGGATGTGAAAGCCCCCTTACTGGACTACTGAATATAATAATATTCCATTATATTTTGTATTTTGAATTGTTACCTGCCACCAGAATTTTGTGATTCCGTGTAATAAATATTGACATTTTTACCATAAATTGGTGCCTAAAAATGTATCAGAATGCAGGAATTGAAGTCTTTTACCCCCAGAACCCCCTGTTTTATATGTTCCCCCAAAGACCAATTCTGAGCAAGGAAAAACCCTGAAGTATAATCACAGACAGCCATAAAAAACATTTAAATTGCAGAGTTAGAGAGTTAAAATGGATGAAAAGATGGAGAACCAGACAGACAATATGTACAGTGTCAATAGAGAGAAACACGGACAATCGAACAGACAGACAGTGACAAAAAAAGATACATACTGTAGAGAATCACAGTAACATCATACAAACGGCATTTGTTATAAACGTGCTCTTTAAAAAGTAGTAAGCATTGTTTGCCAGTTACATTAAATGTTTAAAAATCTGTTACATAAGGTACTGCTTATATTATTTTACCATCTGTACACAAATGTAATTAGTGAATGCACATGTCCGTGGGTGGGGCTGCATGGGCGTGATAATGTGGGCTGGTGTGGCTACAGTGCCAGGGCAGAATTTTTGTCCCAGTCCGCCCCTGACTATTGCACAAGCGCGCAGCTGAGAAGGCAGTGTCGCTGTCAAATCTGTCCCTGGGAAAAGTAACGTTGCGCCGAATTGAAAAAGGAACTATGTTTCGTTAGAGTTTAGATTCTCTACCCACTGATATTTCCCGCTACTATCTTCCAGGGCCCTTGATCAAGCATTTGTGTTTTTTTAATCATTACTTTATTAGCCTAATTGGGTGGGGAGAAAGCTATATACAGTATATGCCATAATCAATCATGCACACCGTCTCCTCCACTCGCACGCGTCACACCGGGCCTGCTGGGCTGTATGGTGTAGCTTAAGTGCAACAAGGAGCTTGAAGAAAAAACAAAAAAAACAAACAGGACAATTAACTTTGAGCAAGTTTGGAGGAAAGTCGGAGGTATGGAACCATTTTAAACAAGTCGTGGGCAGTGACAACATATGTGTTGGCTTTGTCAAGTGTGGCACGCTGCTCGCCTATGACAGCAAAAAAATGGGGACGATGAACAGACACATGAAGCAGGCTCGCCATGGCAGAAAAAATGATAGTCAGCCTTCAATGTCCTCTTTTGTTACTTCTCCAAGCATACCCTTCTAAACAGATTTCTGTAGTTCAAACAACTCGGAATTGTAGTCGAGAACGTCAGTTATAACGGCCCACGTATTAAAAAAATGTTGGGTTTAAATCGGGCTCGGGCTCATAACTACAGTTAATGGGCTCGGACACAACGTGCACGGGCTCGGGTAGGGTCGGGCTTGATTTTTTGGGCCCCATCTAAGCTTTACGTTTCGTTACCAAATGTTCAGTAGTAGCGCGTTACGCTACTTTTTACCCGGTAAAAGTAGTTACGTTACTGTAACGCGTAACACACAACACTGCACATCACCTGCGATGTACTCGACAGAAACCTGCAAGTAAACAGTGAGCTGAAACTCGCTATGAAGCTCTGAAAAGCAGAGGCGAGCTGCAGACTCAGCTGGTTCTCCGCAGGTTCGCCAGTATGATAACACTGTCACATGATCATTTGAGACATTATTGTAAAAAAAAAAGGATTGTAGCGGCTTGGAAAAAACCTAGAATCTGCATGTGTATGCCGTGACAAACTAAAGTTTGAAAGGTATGTATGTGCTGCACGTGTTGTAAAGCAAAAATAACATTTTCTTTTACCATAGTTTACTTTTTACCAATGTTTTACTGATTTTGCTATGAAGAGTTTTGTGGATGACCCTGCAACTTTTTTATTAAGATGACTGTGGTCATACGTTATATAATAACCCGTGATAATATTACCATGCCTGTGGTGTAGAAAGTTATGTAATTCTGTGTAAAAGCAACAACTACAAACATGTTCCCCAAGGCAGTTGGTACCCACTTGCATGGGTAGAGATCCTCTCAGCGGGGGTTGCAAGTGTAATGTGGATCTGTTTTAGTGTCTTTCCTCCTGAACAAAGCTCATGCTTTAAACATCATAGTTAGGTAATATTCGGTTTGGATTAAACTATGACAGAAGAGTGAAGAATAGGAAATACACAGTTGTGCATAAATCTGGAGTAAAAAGGCAGACTTTTTGTGTCTGTACTTACAAAATGTACTGAACTGTACTTACAAAATGTACGGTACTGTACTTACAAAGCATTTAAGTAACATGATACTGTAAGAAACTAGAATGATGGTTCAAAGTTCAAAGGTCACAGTGCCGTGGATATTCCTGTGACCGCAGATACATCATGTCAGGGAGAAGTGCGCGTAAGTTGGACAGCAATGCAGAGTGGTAGATAGGATCTCAGTCTGGTATCGGATTCAGGCAGTAAGATGTTTTCACATGATAACCTCATGATGATTTCAGAACGTGGCGTCTGAATATTATATTTGTATTGGAACAGCCTTTGTGTTGAGCTGAAAGAACCCCAGAAGTCATGAACTCTTGAAAATCATATTTTTTACTTTAATAGTCCTACAAAACAGAGACATTTATAACCATATTAGGAGTCCTTGTATCTAAAGAGAGCAGGTGACAACAGACCAAGGATTATAAAGGTTTGACTTTTCAATTTTATTTTAGTTTTAGTTTTCAGAGTGTGTTTACTAGGTTAAGTTTCATTTTTTTTTTTTCGAAAAAACGGTTTAAGGTTAAACTGTTAAAGTGCTCATATTATGCTCATTTTCAGGTTCATAATTGTATTTAGAGGTTATATCAGAATAGGTTTATGTGGTTTCATTTTCAAAAAACACCATATTTTTGTTGTACTGCACATTGCTGCAGCTCCTCTTTTCACCCTGTGTGTTGAGCTCTCTGTTTTAGCTACAGAGTGAGACATCTCACTTCTGTTCCATCTTTGTTGGGAGTTGCACATGCTCAGTACCTAGGTAAGGACTACTAGCCAGTCAGAAGCAGAGTATGAGGGCGTGCCCTGACAGTAGCTAGGTAAGGACTACTAGCCAGTCAGAAGCAGAGTATGAGGGCGGGCCCTGACAGTAGCTAGGTAAGGACTACTAGCCAGTCAGAAGCAGAGTATGAGGGCGTGCCCTGACAGTAGCTAGGTAAGGACTACTAGCCAGTCAGAAGCAGAGTATGAGGGCGTGCCATGCTAGCAGCTAGGCGAGCATTATAACGTGTGTTCCAAAGTGACCACGTTTGTCTCTGAAGTAAAGGCTGGACTACAATAGAGCTGTTTGGAGCAGTTTGTGAACAGTGTTTTCTGTTGGAGATGGTAAGTCCCTTTGGGGGGGGACTTTGGGCTTTTTCACTTTGTAAACCTAAAACGTGCACAAAAAGATATATAACACAATAAAGGAAAGGGAAAAAGCCAAAAAGCATAATATGAGCACTTTACATCTGTTTAAGGCGTAAGGTTTAGTTTTAGTTTTTATATATTTAGTTTTATTTTTACAGTAGTTTTAGTTTGTTTTTGTTAAGGACAGGTATAATGTCATATAATTATGTAGCTACATGTACATTAGCCTACATACAAAATACATGGTTGGATATTAATGCTATTTTAGTGTCCGATGTGAAGCAATTACAGCACAGCGCCATCTCATCTCAACTCCGTTCAATGTCTGTGGCTCAATGTCACGAGAGTTGATGGAAATGCATGCTGAGCTCCTTTTAGTGATATATTATAGCTAAAAAACTAAAAGGGAAAAGATTCATTGATATTTTTTGTATTTTTCTGACCTGGCAATATAGATTCAGTTTAGTTTAAATTTTTCTTGAAGGTTTTCATTTTTATTTAGTTTCAGTTTACTAAAAATGTTTTCCACTGCTTGTTTTCATTTTAGTTTACTATAATAACCCTGCAACAGACATGATACATTATGCACTGTGTTATGTACTGTATATGATATATGATATATATATATATATATATATATATATATATATATATATATATATATATATTTATATACCATATGTGCACTCTGTATGTGCACATTTGTGAGCATTCATGTAGCTATGATGGTCCTCTATGGTGACCTGGACAGAAGGAAGGATGTATTAGATATCACTGTGCTTTTTTTTGACCTAACCCTTCCTGTGTGTCTCAGTGTGTCCTGTATACAGTTGGTTCACACACTCTCTGGCCACTGTAACACCCAGCAGATTTACCGATTCCCATGGACTTTGCAGAAAACTGAGGAGCACGTGTTCAGTTGCTAGAAAAATCCTCCTTTGGCTCTCATTATCTCCCACGAGGCCTTTCCTGAAAATGGTCAGATCGGTGTAGAAAGTAAACATATTTCAAAGAGTCATGAAAACAGTGTGGGTGTATTAACAGCTGTGTATGGTAAACCGACAGATTCCAGTCAGGTTAAATCAATTTGACAAGGTTTTACTGCTTTTCCAAATGTGGACATGGTTTCTATTTAAAGGTGTCTCACACACAGCTGCTAGAGGGGCCAGACAGTTCTGTTTGTTTCTAAATGAAAAACCTGTTATCCTCTCAATATCAGACCTAGAAATCTACCAATTCTAAGACAAAATCTACCTCCAATTGTCCATTTTGTCATTATCACTGTCGTGGATAAGTCTCCAAACAATAAACATTAATTTCAGATATCTGTGACCAATTTATACCTGCATGATAGGCATGTCATTTTCTACACAGTTTATTCATTTTTAATTAATTTCTTCTTTTTTATACCCGTGCAAGTAATTGTAACATAGGTGAGACACCACATAAGAGTGTTAGGAGAGGTGTCATAGGTCTACAAAAAGTAGGAACATGAAAACAGCTGATTTGAAAACATTATATTGAGCTATTTACCTTTCAACAAAGTCGGATGAAATTGCCTCGTCACTGTTTGAACATTTATAAAACCCACAGACAGACTTAAATGACTTAACGTGACCAATAGCATTCATGATTTTTTTTTTTTAAATGATAAAATATGGAGAAACAAGGTTTTTGCCTGACAGCGACAATGTGTACTGTATATTCTCACTATTTAGATATAAAGCAATTTGCTGGAAACCAATAACACAACTGTCTATAGGTACATTTGTACAGTATGTGGCACTCTTCCTATTGCATTTCCAAAACGGTTCAACTGCACACCACACACTGATAAGACACAGTCTGTCAGCTCCATGTTGAACATGACACATGCAACAGTAACACCAAGTTAGCTCTTGAAGTTAGATATTCAGATAACGGATCTCCGGGCCATGAGTTCCTCTTCTGTGCACCGGTCATTGTTTACAGTCTGATTAGCAACTTGAGACGCAATAATGGAGCTGGAGTTGAGAGACAACATCTCTTAAAACATATCTGTATATGAATGCAGATAAATAAAAACTGATGAAAAGCTAAATCGCCATGAGACGATTGCCAAAGGGTTCAGGGATTGCATTTCGGCCAGTGCTTTCCGCCTCTTTTGCTGTCCACACGGACTGTTTATCTGCATGTAGTCTCACTTTGCCAGACCTTCCTCCACAGCGCTGTAGAGGAGGGTCTGGGTAGTTGACACAGCATTCCCGGATGGGGGAATAATGTGCTCTGGTTTATCAATCACAATCGTCATGAGGACAGAGCCACGGGCCCACGGAAAACAGACTCGGGAAGGAACTTGTTTTGGTGGAACAAAAGCAGTTTTAGTCGTGCAACAGAAAACTCAGATTGGACAGATAGTCTAGCTAGCTGTCTGGATTTACCCTGCAGAGATCTGAGGAGCAGTTAACCATAGACCTCATAAATCCACCAGAGGTTAGAACGCCAACACAAAGAAAGCGGAACGTAACGGACATAGCTCTCCAAGTTAGTCACGAAGGATCAGTCACGAACGATGATCCCAGCTCCTTTGTTGAGATAGTGATTCCCCATCATCCTGCTTCAACTGCATCTGTTGCTCTTCTTGGGCTAAAAGAAAAGTTCTTACATTACACCAAGTCCACATTTTTAACTTTCAAACTTAGTCTCACAAACACTGTCGGAGAATACAGTCTGAACGTTTCTATTCTATATTTTCATCATTGTGGCATGAAAATAATTTCCTGCTTCTGTCTTCAACGTTTTGCACTTTTATTGCGTTGAGCAGTGAAACTGGAACATTGCACCTGCTGTTAGTTAATCTGGAGGACTGAATGTAAGTATGAGAAATACAATAAGAAAAAGGCTCCTTAACATATACCGTGTGGTAAAATCATGCCAGTCAGTCAGTTTTTAAAAAAGGTATTTTTACATGCCCTAAAAAGAGTATATAAGATGATTCAGATGTTGCAGTGAATCACATATGAGTGAGCTCAGCCTATACAGAGTCAGTGTAGGATGAACATGTTTTATGATACATATGTCTTATGAAGGAGGCTGAGTCATATCCAGCACATAGGACAGCTTCAGCCTACCTCCTGCTTTCATTTTGAACTACAGACTGCAGTTTCCTCACATCATTTAGTGTACAAATAGTCTCGCATTGCCAGACCTTCCTCCACAGCGCTGCGGAGGAGGGTCTGGTTAGTCCACACAACATTCCGGGATGGGAGAAAAATGTGGTCTGGTTTAATGGCATTTCTTTAAACTAATCACAATCGTCTTGGGCGGCACTAAGTGCAGGACAGAGCCACGGTGCCTCTGCAAAATAGCCTCTGGAAGGAACTTATTTTGGTGGAACATGTGGACGTTCAAAAGTAGTTTTAGTCGTGCGACAGAAAACTCAGATTGGACAGATAGTCTAGTTAGCTGTCTGGATTTACCCTGCAGAGATCTGAGGAGCAGTTAACCACAGTCCTCAGAAATCCACCAGAGGTTAGAACGCCAACACAAAGAAAGAGGAAGGTGACGGACATCTGGCTAAAATGAAAGACCTGAACAATCCCTGAGGTGGAATGTCGTGGATATAGAATAGAGTACAAATGACTTCAAGTTTTGTTGTCACAAAGGGTTACAACTCACACCAAATCCATTGTCTTCACTGATATAATCTTCATGAATATTTAGGTGATTCAATGTTTTTTTTTTTATATTCTGGCGGATGACTGACGTCATAATCTTTCCATCTGTTTCATTTACCACTACATCACTTGTGTTTTTACGAAACCTTACAGTCAATTAAAGGTACAGTACTGTTCACAAGTTTGGATGTTTGGAAACATTAATAATTAATAACAAACATAAACATTTTCCTAATACTTTTGATGTGAACAAACCATGGGAAAACCATAGATCTAGTTCTCGGTTCTTATTTAGAAATCAGGTCATGACTCATTGGATTTTGGAGTGAAAGCAGGTTCAAGCTCTGTGTTGTGTTGGACTCAGACCAATGTCCCTGGGCGGGGTCAGGGGTCAGATGTCAGCTGACCGTGAAATCTGCTGACTAGGCACTTCTTTTGAGAGGAAGCAGCAGAACCTGAGCAACTGATGTTGCCTACTGAAAGCAGATGTGAGGAGTGTGCAGCAGTATGGGAACGTGTGTCAGTGAGTTGCTAATTCATTATCAGCTTGAAGTTCTTAGCCAAAAAGAGCTAACAAGGACTTTTTGTTTTGTTTTGTCCAAAGAGGAACTAAAACCAGCAGTGACCCTTGCCTCTGCAGCATTTCATCACAATTGAATAAAGCAAAAAATAAAGAATAAAACAAGTGAATGATATGACATGGTGATACAGGCAGTGGACACAACAGGAAACACAACGTTTTGTTGTTAAAAGAAATAAAAAGAAGTGGCTGGTGATCCTATTCACAGCTCAGTATCCTACTGTACAACAATTCGTATGATATCCTACGAAATTACGGCGACCATTGCCATTAAGTTTAGCCAACAAAAGTTTACTGTCACATGGCCCCGACAGTCAAGTTAAGGCACCAAAACGAAGTTGAGATTAGAAAAAAAGGTCGTGGTTTGGGTTAGAACACCGCTGCGCTGTGTTTCAGTTCAACACATTCTCACTCCCGTCGCGTAAAATACGGACGCTTGGTCGGGTGCCTTTGGCGTTGTTAATGATGCTAAAAGTCTCCTTTAGGGTCATATCTAAATACGCTTTATCTAAACACGCTTGGTCGGGACTATTGGCGTCACTTTTGACGCAGTTTGGTTAAGTTAAAGGTCATGGGTGGGCTTACGTTTCACGACACGCGGGAAGAACAGGACGGTTGGGTTTAGGAAACGTGACACGCGGGACACGATCCCCGGTCTCCTGGGTGAAAGTCCTGTGTTGTTCAGCTGTGTAGCTGCTGCTCTCCCCGGTGTGTTCTACACACACGCTGAAGGGCGCTTTTTGCGTTGCTTCTGACGCTGACAGCCACTGCCGAAAACATCCGTATTTTACAAGTTCAGAGTAAGAACAGGTTGTTTAGGTCCCATCCATCTGCCCTGCCCTCCCTGTGTGGATCTTCACACTCTCATAAAGTGGCAGTCTGTGTGATGCATGCAGTAATAAATATGTGGAATACATACGAATTACAGTGCATTACTTTTCATAGGTTCAACAGCCTGTCCTGCGCCATCATTCAGTGCTAATGCAAACAGTGATGTGTCCTTTAATGCAGCTAGGCGCAGAGTCAGGATGTGGAGGTTGGGAGGTGGATGGCTGTGTAGCAAGTCTGACCTTCTTGCAAGAGACCTGTGTTTGCATCCTGTCGCAGACCTGAAGTTATGTTTTTCTTTTTACTAACCTAACTACAATCGTTCTCTAGCGTTAACAGAGTGTTTTATTTGCCTAACCTCACCATACCTTAACCATTTACCATTTGCTATCAACTGCTTCAATGTTTTTAGCCCCCTTTAATCTCTTAGCTGTAAGAGAGACAGAGCAGGGTCCCCCCACTACATATATTGTATACAATTGAGTTGCATATTAAACTGGGCCTACAATAACGTGTAGGGCAGCCTATAGCCATAACTTTTCTTGGTGCATACAATACTAAGCTATTCAAATAATAATTGTTGATATATTCAAATATATTTATACATCATGTTTTAATGTTAAACATACATTTGGCACAGTGAATCCTTGAAGCTTAACTGTATTTGTAGATGGCTACCTCAGTGGCTACCTTAACTGCTGTAAGCCTGTCATCAATATTGTGTGAATCAATAAATACTGAAATGAAATGAATGAATTAAATTATATATGTTGGACTTATGTTTATGTGTACTTTCAGACATATTTTAACTTTTGAAAATAAAGAAATTTAAATGATAAAACCATCACTTGGTGCAACCCCCATTGTCCCCCTCACAATTTAACTTGTAGATCTGCAGCTGACAAAATGATACAGTACAGTATTAAAACACATTAAGACACATTAAGGCAGTGTGTTTATGAATCTACAGTTAAAAAAATAAATGAAAGTGGACTGAGACTGGTGTCATATTTTTTTTTTTTACTTTACCCCTCCATCGATGTCATTCATTAGATCTCATCTTACTTTCTCTCTCCTTCTTCTTTCTCCTTCGGTCACGCTTTTCTCTCCCTCGTTCCCAGGGTCACTTCCTCTCTGTGTGCTGAGTAAGTCTCTGTGTCTGTCAAGTGTCAGGCCAGACAAAATGAAGAGATGCATGGAGGATGGAGGAGAGAGGAGAAAACAAAGACTGGAAAGCTCAAGAAAAGGAGTGTGGGAGTTTGCCATAGAAGAGGGGAGATAAAGGAGGGAGAAGAGTACAGGAGAGACCCCAATTTTTTATTACCCTACTGCACCCCCCCAACCCCCCCCATCTCCCCCTCCCCCGCCTGCTCCTCTGCATGGCAGAGCAGAATGTAGGTCTGCGTTCGCCTACAGCCATCAGCAACAATCAGTTCTGCCCCAGTTACTGACGCATCTCACAGACTAAACACACACATCTCTCGCAGAAATACACACGCAGATGCACATAGAAACAGACACACTTACAATATGCTTCCAGAAACACACACAAACAGAGTAGTCTCAGAAGAACACACACACACACACACACACACACACACACACACGCTGGCATACAGAGGCATGAGCTGCGACACGCCTGCACAGACGTATGCAAACGTTTGAAGCTGATCATGTCTCCCACTTTAACATAGAGAGCGCGTTTGGAGGAACACGTTTGATATTTCTAATAAAAATATTGCTATTATTGTGCAGCATGCGTTGCAGACACACACGCACGCACGCCCGCACTCACACACACACACACACACACACACACACACACACACACACACTAGTCTGGTTAAGCTCAGCCTGCTGAATTTAACTGCATAAATGTGAAGAATGTAGATTGGTTTTGGTGAGTTCACAGAAGAGTGGTGAATTAAAAAAAATCAGATTCAGCTGATGTACAACTGAAGTATATTTAAATTTTACCACTCCAGAAATGTTTAGTTGCCATCAAGGAAAAACCATACACTTTACCGAAATGATCATAAAAAGAAATACTAGTTATATCAGAAAGGGTTGTGCACACTGACTACCAGGCTTATCTCAGCCTGGCATATAAGGCAACCAGTCTAACCTTTGTGTCAGTGCCATTACACCACAGCCTCATAAAGTGTCATTTTATTATCAGCATGTCGCTATGAAAGAAATGTACACAAACAGACCCACAACATCTGCTTCTTTTGACACTGTCTGTAAAGACTAGTCCTCACCCAAAAGAAAATGACCATATAGGTCGGTTCAACCCAGTCTCACGGCAGTTGGTGAAATGGTCATGTTATTTTGATCTATTGATTCGTGTACAGGTGGTCACCACGAAATTGGAACATTACCATTTCACGATCTGCCATGCGACTGGGCTGCAGCTGGGCTGCTAGGGGAGATGGTGACAACATGATCCACGGTCTCTGGGGGACACAACAACGGGGAAATTAAACGCTGCACGCCGGCGACAACTGCCATGACACTGGCCTGCTCTGGGGGATGCAAAAACGGGGACAGCAACGGCCGCGAGGGACACGATCTGCGGTCTCTGGGGGACGCAACAACGGAGAAATTAAACGCTGCACGCTGGCGACAACAACGGCGACAACAACGGCGACAACAACGGGACGGTTGTGGTTAGGAAAAGAAAGACAGGGAAGGGTTGTGGTTAGGAGAACAAGAATGCGGAAAGGAACTACCACACGCAGGACGCGATCCCTGGTCTCCGGGGTGAAAGTCCTGTGTTGTTTGACCCATCCACCACCCCAACTTTCCTCCCTATGCGGATTTTTGGCTTTTCAATACTACTCGCTACCATAAACATGCTGTTATCACGTAATAAGCTTCATATTCAAATACATTAGTTTAAAATTCGTGCTCACCAACACGATAAAATCCAGAAAAACGTGTCCCTGTACACGAATCAATAGATTAAATAACGT
Source organism: Sander vitreus (assembly GCF_031162955.1). Classification (NCBI taxonomy): domain Eukaryota; kingdom Metazoa; phylum Chordata; class Actinopteri; order Perciformes; family Percidae; genus Sander; species Sander vitreus. Next base: position 3,204,624 of record NC_135855.1, on the reverse strand, counting down.
CACCATTTCACAAACTGCCATGAGACTGGGCTGGTCGAAGGTGCAAGCAGTTCATATCCACGTTTGTTGTTTGGTCGCTGCGTCTCGTGGCTGTAGTAATAATCGGAATATTAAACGGGGAAGTAAGGTAATCAAATATATAAGAACGCTAATTTCCGCGTAAGTAGGATAGGTCAAATAATCACAGGGCTTTCACTCAGAAGACAGGGGTTTGTGTCCCGTGTGAAACCAAAAGTCAATTGCCACTTAATTTGAAATTGACCAAGTTTTGTCCGTGACGCAATGACGTCCGTGACGTCACGTTACATCCAATCCCTGGTGTTTTACTAACCCCAACTAAGTATTTTTATTGGCTAAATGTAACTAGCTCCATTTCATAACGTGATAAAAACAGCCATCACCGCCAACCACTGTGCAGGCCGTAGCATTTAATAGAACGCTTATATTTGTCGTTTTGGGAGTCATTGGAAATCAACCCATTCTGTCGTTTAGTTATAAGGATGTGTTGCCTGGTTCTGCAATCATATGATCTTGACATTTCATTTGTCATATTAGAGGACATATTTTTGAGTATTGGACTACTAGTGCTATTGGACCCTGAACTCACTGTCATAGTGCCTAGCTTTGACCTGCTTTTGCTGTGCCTGTGGGTTGCTGAGGCTAGGTGGGGCAGCAGCCAACCAGAAGGGGTAAAATGAAATTATATATTTTTTTTTATTTAACATTTATTTATCCAGGTAAGTCGATTGAGAACAATTTCTCATTTGCAACGACGACCTGTCACATTCACACAGTTACACATTCATACCTGGAAGCTGCCCATTACAACCACAGTCTGAACTGCCGGACACTGAGCAGTTCCACTGGAGCGGTTGGGGTTAAGGGCTTTGCTCAAGGGCACCTCAGTGGTGGTAATGAGGGAGGGACAGCACTTGAACCGACGACCTCGCGATCACAAGCTCGCTTCTTTAACCTCTAGGTTATATGTTCCTTTCTACGTATTTTTTCATTATGTGTAATATGCCAGTGGGACCCTGTCCTGGGTTGATGGCCCCTGACCAGTCTCCTTGTGTATGCTTTACCTGTGCTGTCTTTAAGATGGTCAAGGTTGTATTGACTTAATGAAAAAATGTCTGGTTTTTGCTCTTTTACACATTTCTGCATTTTTATCCTATCAGCAGTTGACAAATGAAGGAAATGTATGGGCACAAAACAAAGTCTGAAATGGGTTCAACATGTTGGATGTTTAATATAGATGTGCAAACTGTAAGAGCATGTTGCATACACGTCTTCATCTGATCAGTACAAGTCATTGTTAACACGTGTTAGTCTCGCTTTGCCAGACCTTCCTTCACAGCGCTGCGGAGGAAGGTCTGGCTAGTCCACACAGCATTTTGCAATGGGATAAAAACGTGCTCTGGTTTATTGGCATTTCTTTAAACCAATCACAATCGTCTTGGGCGGCACTAAGTGCAGGACAGAGCCACGGTGCCGCTGCAAAAGAGTCTCGAGAAGGAACTTGTTTTGGTGGAACATGTGTACGTTGAAAAGTTGTTTTAGTCGTGCAACAGAAAACTCCGATTGGACAGATAGTCTAGCTAGCTGTCTGGATTTACCCTGCAGAGATCTGAGGAGCAGTTAACCATAGTCCTCAGAAATCCACCGGAGGTTAGAACGCCAACACAAAGAAAGCGGAAGGTAACGGACATCCAGCCGAAAAGAGAGACATCCGCCGGAATTTCCGGCGGCACTGGAGCAATCCCAGAAGTGGAACATCGTGGATATAGACTAACACCGTGTTGACTGGAGAGGCTGTGGCTGCTTAACAATACAAGTATTGAATGGTTGACAAGATAAAAGATAAAATAAGATAAAATAGACTTTATTAATCCCACACTGGGGAAATTCCTGTGCTACAGGAGCTCAAAAGAAAAAAACAGACATCAGAATAACACAAATACACATTAAGTTGACATAGAAAAGAGAACAAATATACATAAAGTATAAGAAATAGAAAAAATAGAATTAGTTATAATAATAATAGTAATAAAACAAACATATTTACACAATGAACACCCTTTTATAAACAGACATATACATATGAGTAAGGTGCGGATGAATAGTAATGACATATTGCACAGTTGGAGGTAAAACAGAGTAATAAATAAATAAATATGCATAGTGCAGAATATTGTCCAGTGATGACTCATATTAGACTGGTGGGAAGATTTTGTGAAGCAGCTACAGGAAGCAGCTACAGAGCTTGTTACCAGTAATGTTGCCTTATTGTTCATTGACACACGTTTCTTATTTCGAGATTAGAGAAAAAAGCAATGGTGATAGCAGAAATGATCAACCTGCCAGTGTGGTGGTTGCACTCAGCCCTAGCTCAGAGGAGAAATACATCTTTAACAGACTTTATTTTAATTGACTTTTGCCACAATGTGCTTTACTGTGGCTTGTTTCCGTTGATGCTCCAGGCATCTAAAAACAGCGTGTTAGTTCAGTTATTGTGTTGGTCTAATTCTCCTCATGACATGCCCCGTAGGCACAAGAGCCATGGCATTAAAAGTAACATGGACTACTGAGGGTTGTCTCTCGTGAGGTTGCAGTTATTTTATTAATTCACAAACCAGGAAATCAACCCACCACCGCTTCCAGGTCAGTTGTTGGACATGGGCAAATGCTACATGTGGTCCTCCTTAAACTTTTAACCTTTCTCTTCACATGAAAGGAAAATACAGTACACTGTAAATGCATGTTATTGTCCACTTGAGACAAATTTCCTTCAGCTACATATAGGGTTGGCTGCACTAATAGCACATAGGATATATATATATATATAATACGCTGAGGGCAGAAAAAACATTCTGCATCTTCATCTGTCTTGTCCTCCTTCCTGAAACCCAACACAAACCAGGCTTACTGCGTAGCTGTGTTCTCTAAATAAAAAGAAAATGATAATCTGTGCTTATATGACACACTTTTCCACAAACATCCTGAGCTGTAATTAAATGTCCTCACAGTTTGAATTTCTGTAAATAAATCATTGTGAAGGGACTCATCTGGGCTGCTTTCTGTACGTCCCATGAGACGCTCTGTGTTTTTGTTTCATTACTTCCTGTCAATATAGTCTCACACCAATTACCTCCAGTTCATATATATTTTCTACAAAACACATATTTTATAACATGCAGTACATAAAGTGACCTGTGTTGTATTTTGTAAAAGTATTATGAACATGTATGTATGTCTAATGAGTATGTATTTAGTTAATGGGGTCACTGGGTGAATTGGGTCTCCTCCTTTTTGTGCATGAGATTCATTTTTGTACTGTATAAGTAAATATGAATTTCCCATGACATGATCCTGTTATTCTGGGTCCCGTTGACACATGACCCTGGCCAATTCAGGCAAACAACTGTGATTATTCATCAAAAAGCATTGAGGAAAACTATTCAGATTCTTTGAATGGCATAATTCTACACTATCTTTAACAAATTGCATGTACTACTCATTTGTTTCGGTAACTACACAGCTCTTAGTAAGCTTCAACTGATATTGTATAATGATGAATCTAGGGGTAAGACTTTCACTGACTGATGTGTACAGTGTAAAACCTCAGAGGTCAGTTGGAGAAGGCAGATAACCTGTGAAAAGAAAGGACAACAGCAACGTCACAACATCAAAATGTTCAATTCCAATCGGAAAGATGCGACTGCAATCAGAAACACAGCAGCGAAATGTATCAGCTGAGACCTGTCATCAGTCTCTGATATATGCTTTACCCATACATCAAACTCTCAGCAGGCCGTTTCACATTTCTCTAACGCCAGGGCCTCAACGCTAACACCTATTCTGAGGAGGGGAGATTCTGTTTAAAATCTAGGCAAACGTAGACACATTTAGTTGACTTTTAATGTTGGATTACAAAGCTGGTGGTGAGGCTAACTAGGCAGGACAGGAGAGTGGAGGAGGACATCGACATCAGGACAACAGGAGAGAGGATCTGCTCTCATTAAATTTTCACTTTCATTTGTAGTAAATTATTTAAGAGCCATGTTGCACTGCGTCTCTGATACAGCAGGGCCTCGTATTCATAAGACACTCAAACACCAACAAAGGAACACACACACACACACACACACACACACATGCACAATCCTAGTAGCACATGTTTGCACGATATTCATAAATTCAGAATATTGTATGTGCATACACACGGTGTTATGCATACAGACACACATGCACTCTCCCAGGGGAGCTGATTAGGGTAACATTTGTCAGGCAACCTGCCCTCCTACATGTGTGCTATGCATGCAAACACACACACACACACACACACACACACACACACACACACACACACACACACACACACACACACACACACACACAACTGTCTGCTCTTTTTTATATTGATCACACAAATGTGCACACACACAGTCCTCCCTGGACTTGGTAATAACGTGCTATTCTTTTGTATTAACCCATTCTTGTTGGAACCTGCCTGTCACAAAAAAACAGACATATATGTATGTGTGGCAATTTCATTGTAAGGCACAGAAAAACATAATGCACATATTTAGCGTTATAGTATTCCATTCTACAGCTTGTGTTCTGATCAACACCCATGTTTAAAATGCACCTTACCTGCACACGTTCCTCACTAGTGGCCCTACATTTCAGAAAGTAGACTTGTTCTTGAATCTCTACGGGATGTACAGGGTTTTTTTCTGATTTACTACCATTATACAAATCTATACTGCATTTAAGTGTGATAAAGGCCACATACATACATACTGTCCTAATTTACTGAACCCAAAACCTTTCACCTCTGACTGAAGAAAGCATTTACAACCTGTGGAAAGCACATCTTAACATGGCTTTTAATTGCAGACATTTTCACATGTCATAGTACGAAAAGCACAGATGTGAATAATAGCATTATTAACTACTGCATTCCATTTATTGTAGCCCCTTCCAGGGCCCTGGTGTCGGGCATACTGGATCACTGTGATGGCCTACTGGGGGACACTTTCATGTTATTAGTTTAACCCATGAGTTCCTTGTCAGGACAAGACAAAATAACTGCCCTATATTTGTATGTGAATATGGCTGCTATTCTGATTCTATAAAGAATCACTTGGCATTTGCTCTATACGCTATAATAGCTTACTTGTGAGTGGTAAATTGAGATATGGGACACATTTTGCAAATTTTATAAATTCTGACACATTCCATTCTGGGATTTCTGGCAATGAGCTCCCTGAGAGCAAACTGGTGCATTTTTTACATCAGATTTCACGAGGTAACAAAAGGTAGCAACAGCCCAAAACATCTTCTATGTCTCAGACACATTGTGAAACAGTGATGTCTGCTGCTTGGCCCAGATACATCATACTGTCTGGAAACAGCATAGCAACAAGGCATCTGATCAAAGAATATAGAAGAGAGGAATGAAAAGAGAGAAACAGAATAAGGACTGTAGAAACACAGATGGAGAAAAGTGCTCGAAAACAAAGGGAGTCGCAGAGGGAAACAGGAAGGAGATTAGGAAACATAGGAGAATGTTTGAAAGAACAGTAAAAGAAAGAGAAAGATGGAGGTCATTTGACGATGCAAGACAATGCCGCAGGAGTTCTTCTGCAGGAAACCAGCTGACCTGGAGAAGAACCAAATCAGGACAGCGTTCTTTTGTCTTATGTCAGTTTAAGAAATTAGCAATATCCTCCTGACATTACTGAAATAAACTCAAAACCGTTTGGATACTGTCCAAAGAGCACACAGCTACAATCCTCACCAGCAAAGTGTTGAAGAGTTCCAGAAGGAGTGTGTTTGGTGCTGATTACATGTAAGGGGATAATATGATGGTGGAATGTCTAACGTGGCGCAAAAATCAAGGAATGAGACAGGAATGTATCCCCACTCCCAATATCAGAGCTAGAAGTGCTGAGAAAATACAGTACCTCTAATAAACTGTTCACATTTCCACACATTCCAAAAGTGGACATAGAGTAAAAATAAACACGACTCTTTTCTCCTTTCTGTCATTTTTTTCTTTTACTTATACTCGAGGCTAAGGTCTTATAGAAGATTAACATGTAGGCAGTGGGTCATTTAATTGTCTCTTGCTGGTGGTTTGTTTTTTGGAGGCTTGGCCCAAGAGTCCATCATTTGAGGATCTACTCTGACTCTGGTTCCCACTGAATTGGATTTTTCACAGTGGATACACTGCCTGGAGGGAGATCAGTAAAATAGTCCAGATAGATCCCACATAGGTGGCACAGCTCTGTCTAGACATCAGCCTCCATCCATGGCATCATGACAGTCAAAACCAGCGAGCTACTTGATATTTTTACTATGGAGGAGGCTGGCAAGAGGAAATGTTCTGCACTTCAAAAACGTCTCAGAGGCAATGCAGATTTATCTGGGAGAACCAACTCCCAGCACAATCAACAGAGTTCAGAGGCTGCTGTAATCATACATGAAGAGCAAGGTATGTGTAGTGCCTGATCTAGCACAATTGGTTCAATTGGTTTGAGGAGGCTGGAAATATACAAACAATTCAACTGTGCACTTCCCCCCATATGGCCAGGTAGTGGTGCTATGGCCTTGTACAGCTTTTGATGACTTTTGTCCATTCAGTCTGGACAGCAACTGTAATGTTTGTCATTTAAGCAGATACCTTTTCATGCCACAGCTAAATACTACCCTCTAGTGGTTAGTTTATGTAAGTGCACCTGGATACACAGTACTACTTATATCACAAGTATGTCAGACTTCAGGGCAGGGCAGGATGACAAAATATTGTAAAACCAAAAATACATTGTCAAGAAGGGAAACTTGAGGTAACTGTAACACCATAGGACTATGTATTTGAATGTATTAAAGATTAGACCGACCAAATATAAGTTGCTAGCATAGATACTAGTGGTTAACTGCAATATAGTCTTGGTTGTTAATACATATGAAGTGCACACGCTATATTTAGTTTCAAACACTTCTGTCCAAGTAGGAAATTAAATTTTTCTTTTTATCAACTGGGTCAAAATTCGGAATTAGAGGGTGACATGTTTGATTTCTGTTTTTAACGTGAGTGGTTTTGCTATTTAAGATGACATAGGCCTAATAGCCTACTTGTTTCAAATATGTATTTCCTAGAAGACAAGACACAGCCATACATCTTGATCTTGATGGTATAAAATGCATGAAGGAGAAACAGTATGAAGAATACTACCTAAGCAAAAATTGGCTGTTAATCTCTTTATGCATGTATCATTGGTATTATAGTAATAAAACAACTTATTATACAAATTCTAGGATGTCAAAGGCCAGTGTTTGGCCACACAACGGAGATAATAATGACAACTATTTCATAATGATGCCAGTTCCTCGTTTACTCTGGCTAAACCATTCAACCACTGGCGAATGTGTCAGGTGCTGGTGGCTCCAGTTAGAATTGCCCAATGAGAAGCCGGTTCACTTCGCAGGCCCGCCTTTGCACGGATACCATTGGTTAAACTGTATTATGTAGTCGCGTTATGGGCGGGGTCTCTGGTCCTACGGTGAGTTTTGCCCAGCGGTTGCGCGATAACCAGCACCTGGCCCGGGAGGAAACAAGAGACGAGCAGCCTGCCTTCCCCCCTTTCTGTCTTTTATCCACGGGTGAGTGAGCTACGATACAATAGAGCATCTGTAACTGGATTATAATCCGGTTTAACGTGTGTTAACGTTACATTTAACGTCCATAATGACAAGGGGCATGCTCAGGATGCAAAGGATAGCCTACTGGTCTTTAACTGTAATAATTCGAGGTAACTAAGTTCATAGTAATTTAGCGTCAGAGTAGGCACGTGCAAGAAAATGAAATGTTAGTGAACATACTAAAAACTGTAAGCTTTCGCCTTTGTTGACGTTATACAACGGCGGGTTGCCCCCCCCCCCCCTTCCGTCCTCACTTATTTCATGAAGCTGCTGAAAAAAACATGCTTAACATGGACATGTTGGACAAAACAGAGAGACAACACTGTATAGTTATAGTATACTATGTAGTTCTAGTTCCTTCCGACCTGGTATTACCTTTGCTCCAGAAGTGTGTGTGTGTGTGTGTGTGTGTGTGTGCAAAGAGAGAGAGAGAGAGAGAGAGAGAGAGAGAGAGAGAGAGAGAGAGAGAGAGAGGTTTGCAGTAAAAAATAACTGTTATAATAATATATAAATAATATATAAGGTTGTTCACATAACAGTTTATCCAGAGCTTGCTGTATGAGATAGCTTTTATCAAGCCAATTAGCAAATTATGTATTAGTTTAAATATTAACATACACAACACATTCAACTAACAGTGGGGTGTGTAATCAGTAAGTTCAGTTATGTAGGTGGATGCATAGGTAAAAAGATGTGTGTGTGTGTGTGTGTGTGTGTGTGTGTGTGTGTGTGTGTGTGTGTGTGTAAGTAAGAGAGAGGGAGGTTTGCAGTCACAGAGAACAACATTTTAATTTCAGTTGAATAAAAACAGTGAATCCAGAGCCTCATAACCTCCACTCAAGGCCCTGTGTGTTATGTCACATGGACATGTTATCTCCATGGACATGAACTTTAATTCCCCCCATTAACTCATTATCTGTTTATTACTATTTGGCTTGTGGAACAAAATTTTTTTTTAAAACGTTACATGTCATGGCGCGTTCACTTTGGTTCATTCGTTAAAGGAGTTCACACAAAAAGACACAATCTGTGAGAAAAAACAGATTGTATCCTGTTCATAGGTGTATTATTGTGTATTGGTTGTGTATTTGGTGTATGCCACTGCATATTGCCTTAAAAGGGCTGTAGTGATGTAGAAAGTACAGCACGCCGCTGTATAACTGATCTTAACCTGATAACCTTAATCCTTCACCAGAAATGAGTGACGCAGTGGCCATGGAGGCCACCAGGAGACGAACCCAGCACCGTGCCAATGGGAAAGCATCTGAACAGGGGGAGCAGCCAGCACAGTGGGGGAGAGCATGGTGAGTTGATGTTATCTCACAGGTTGCTAAAGGGCCATTTTGTCATCTAATACACTTCACAAGTTTATCACAAAGTTAAACTTGCCCATGTTAACAGGTTAGAGCTTGCACACTGCCTGCGTGACACGCACGTCTCAGGTACGGCTCGAGCCAGTAGAAATAGAACCAACATGGTATTTCATTTTATCAATGGGAAACATATATGTGTACAGACAAGGCTAGCAGCAGCAGCGCCACGTCAGACAGGTTTCTGGTGTGCAAAGAAATAGAAAACGCCACGCAACAGAAACGCCACGCTCACGCCACGCAGCCAGTGTGTAGCCGGCCTTAAAGATCTGACACAGTATCTGTTAACATTTTGGAACCACTTGCTAAGTGATCGACTCAGCAGTGTTCCATTTGTGTCCACACAGGATGCGTTCAGGCACAGTATTGAGTCACTCGCGATTTGGCAGCACTCAGAACACAATCACTGTCGTTACTAGCGATGTTACGTTCTGTGCCGAGGCTTCCAAGCGTGTGTCGTGAAATCCCGTGAAGTGCGTATCGAGGCTTGTATCGTTTTAGGCTCAAGGCCAAATCCGGCCCCTCGCAGATTTTCCGGCCCGCATATCAATTTAAGTTCACAATACAGTTTGGCTCACCTAGTTTTTTTGTAGCTTTTAGAATGTTTTGTCGCTTTTTCTGAAGTTTTTGTCACTTTTGCCGACGCTTTTGGCCCGTTTTCCGCCGTTTTTCCCCCGATGTTTTTGTCGCCTTTTTTCGACCTTATTTGTCGCTTGGCTAAGTTACTTCATTGCTTCATTGTCAAGTGTCTTTAAAAAGCGCTATATAAATAAAATGTATTATTATCATTAATAGACTTGGAATAGACATACTGTATCAGCTGTCAAGACATATGCAAGATTATTTTGTTTTCAAGTCATACATGAAAATGAAAAAGAAACTTTCTCATTCTTGAAGAGGAATTTATTGGAAGCACCAAACTTTTCTTTAAATGTTTTTTTTTTGGGTTGTTTCAATATTGTGGTCTTATCTTTCTAACACTTAATTTGGCTTTCTAGTAATATTTGAAACATTAGGACCTCACACTGTACAGATTAAGTGAATGTGAAAATATTGTTTGTCCATAAAATACATAATATCCCCAATCGCAGCTTGAATGTGCTATCATTTTCAACTGCCCTCATGCTGTATCTGTATGTGATTCATTCTCAGGGAGGTGGACTGGTTTTCCTTGAGCAGTGTGATTGGCCTCCTTTGCTTTGCCCCTTTCATTGTCTTCTACTTTGTGATGGCCTGTGATCAGTACCAGTGCTCCATCAGCCAGCCTCTGTTGGAGTTGTACCAAGGAGAGACCACGCTGCTCTCCATCTGGGCCCGGGCACCCTCCTTCACCTGGTCAGCTGCCAAGATATATGCCATCTGGGTGGCTTTCCAGGTAGGAAAAGGAAGAGTAAAGCAGAAGAATTTGTCCATTGTCTTCAGCTCTTGCCAAACAGGCTTGGCAAATGTTAAAACAAGTTCTGTTGTCCCTTAGGTGTTCCTGTACATGTGTGTTCCTGATGTTACTCATAAGTTTGTTCCTGGCTATGTTGGTGGAGTGCAGGACGGAGCACGAACTCCTGCTGGTAATTACCACACAAACCCATGCTCAACCGTCCATATCATTTGTTTAAAGGCAAACTGGCTCTGCAAATGCATCATCCGGCGAACTTTTGCCAACGGGTGAGCGGGGAGCTCCGGGCGCTGGCAACATGGAGCACAGACTGTTGAAAAAAGATGGCTGATGCTTTTCCACTTCCTCCCACTGTACAAAAGTTAAGCCAAAATGTCCAGGATACAGGCGCCACCATCTTGTAATTTTGGAGCCAGAGTCCAGAGTAGTGATCGGACGGTATGCATAATACACCAGCCCGACCAATCGCGAGTCAATCGCAGCTGTCAATCATGCCGTTCCACCCCGTTTTGTAGCATCAAATAACTAATAAAAATCAAATTTCTCACCAACAAAAAAGAACACTTGAACAAACATCAGCGTGATCAGAACTACCTCAAATGACAGAAACCATCTTTGGGAAAATTCTATTTGACATTTAATCATCTTTGGAACAATTTTATTTGACATGTAATTGGATTTTTTTAGTTTGGCCAATGTCCCATCTGCTAGCATTGAGGAGGCGGGATTTATGACCTACAACTGCAGCCGGCCACCAGGCGTCGATGGAGATTTCGGCTCCACTTGGCATGGAGGGTGTCTGGGCTCCGTTCATCTGCATGTACTGCCCGTGCTGCAGCGACACAAAGCCGGTTGAAAAACAGCAAACTTTCCCTTTAATTAAGAGGTCCAGTGTTACCCCAATCGGACTCAGTGCTGAAATAATTTTGTAACAAAACATTTAATCCCCATTTAAAACACTTACTTGACATTCATTATCAAACTTATCAGATATTATCTTTTAAAGTCCAACCTCCTGTGTTTCCTCCACTCTCACTACTGTAGGCCTGATTAACAAGTATGAGGTCAATGGGCTGCAGTGTTGGCTGATCACTCATGCTCTGTGGTATGCCAATGCCCAGTATTTCCACTGGTTTTCTCCCACCATCATCTTCGACAACTGGATCCCCCTGATGTGGTGTGCTAACATACTGGGCTACGCTGTGTCCAGCTTCGCTTTCATAAAGGCCTACCTCTTCCCCACTAACGCTGAGGACTGGTGAGTACTGATACACACGTTACACGACGACAAGTTGTCGGAGCAGATTTCTACAGCAGAAAGGTGTTCTCGGTCTATCATAATAATATCTTAAAAGGTAAACTAGTTATGGGCTTAGGTATTAGTACACAACTGTATCAACCGGTTTTATTTCCACCCTTTTTCATGATTCTGCAGCAAGTTCACAGGGAACATCTTCTACAACTACATGATGGGCATCGAGTTCAACCCACGCATCGGCAAGTGGTTTGACTTCAAGCTTTTCTTCAACGGTCGGCCCGGCATCGTAGCCTGGACTCTTATCAATCTGTCCTACATGGCCAAGCAGCAAGAACTGTACGGCCACGTCACCAACTCCATGATCCTGGTCAACGTACTGCAGGTAAGCGGGAAGAAGGGTGTATTTTAAACCAATATCTGTTGATGACCTGAGCAACTCTGTGTGCTGATCCTATGGATGCAGTTTTGCGAAATGTCACGTTTCCTAAACCCAACCATCCTGTTCTTCTTTTCCTAAACCCAACCATCCTGTTCTTCTTTTCCTAAACCCAACCATCCTGTTCTTTTACTAAACCCAACCGTGCCGATGTTGTCCCGAGTCCCGTTATTGTTTTCCTAAACCCAACCATCCCGTTCTTCTTTTCCTAAACCCAACCCCTTTGCCGTGATGCTAATTCCTCGATCCGTCTTTCCTGCTCCGTCTCTGTGTCGCTCTTACACTGTTGCCCCTGGAAACCGATAGCGTAGGATCCCAAAATGGTGGGCGGGCTCAGACACCTCCCAAATCGTCACGTGACAGCAAGCTACCATGACGTATGTCCTCATTCTCAATATGGCATAGACATACACGCGGATAGCTCAAAATGCGTACAGATAACAATGTAAATGTATGTTTACGCAAAGTCATGATGTCACGTTGTGAATGGAAACTGAACTAGATTGAACTAAACAGTATGGCAATCATGCTAATGAATAACATCATCAGATGTCTTAGTTACAACACGATGGAGCTAGCAAAGCAGGTTTGTGTTTATATGTGCAGGCGTGATTTATTCAATTTTTTCATGATTTCGTATTCTGAACATCTGAATTTACCGTTGGACATGCCCAGGCATGAGACGGGAGGCATGAGATGGGAGGTCTCCAGGCTGCAGCCATACACTTAGATAATTAAAGTCCTTTATGGAGAGAAAAGGAGGGTGGTGATGGCGCAGTGGATAAGACACATGCCTTTGATGTGGGAGACCTGGGTTTGATTCCCACTGCGATACATCAACCAGTGTCTCTGAGCAAGACACTTAACCCCTAGTTAAATACAGTCGCTCCAGAGGTGTGTGACCTCTGACATATATAGCAATTGTAAGTCGCTTTGGATAAAAGCGGCAGCTAAATGACATGTAAGGTCATGTAATTGAATCAGGAGATCAGTGTGGATAAACAGCCCTATTAAACATAAATGTTCATCATCAAGTTTAAAGGTCTCGACTCTGAAAGCACAGTTTGAGTAAAAAGTGATACCACCACAACAATGGGGTGTTTTTTTTTGTTGTTGTTGTAGGCCATTTATGTGTTGGATTTCTTCTGGAATGAGGCGTGGTACCTGAAGACCATTGATATCTGCCATGACCACTTTGGATGGTATCTGGGCTGGGGAGACTGTGTCTGGCTGCCGTACCTCTACACACTGCAGGTAACACATATGCATGGTTACACAAACAGTATTAAATATGTCATAAATATGAACTTGCATCCTAAATGCTCCTTAGCAGCATCATGTGTAAATACCTGTTTTAATAGCTGTGTGGATTTAAAAAAGTAGTAGAGTAATATATCACAATGCAAAACATCAGTGCTAATCTGTATTGAAGTTAAATTCTCTGTGTCTACATGCCATCCTCTATCAAATATTTGCCATCCACATAATAATTATTGCAACTTTTGCTATCCAATTCAGTGTGTCTGATTAAATTATAAATATATACTGTGTATATATATTTATAAATATAATGACTAGAATGTGTGAGTGTATTTTAGTCTATGCACAGTCTGGCAGGGACATTCAAATATTAGGTTCATTTCAGCAGTAAATGTATGTGTTTTGGCTGTCCAGGGTCTGTACCTGGTGTACCAGCCAGTGCAGCTCTCCAACGCCCACGCCCTGGCTGTCCTGTTGCTCGGCCTGGTCGGGTATTACATCTTCCGCTCCACCAACCACCAGAAGGACCTGTTCCGGCGCACCGAGGGCTCGTGCTCCATCTGGGGCCGGAAGCCAGCGTACATCGAGTGCTCGTATCGCTCCACAGACGGCGGCGTTCATCGCAGCAAGCTCATGACCTCAGGTTTCTGGGGAGTGGCCCGCCACCTCAACTACACTGGGGACCTGATGGGTTCGCTGGCCTACTGCGCCGCCTGTGGCTTTGGCCACATACTCCCATACTTCTACATAGTTTACATGACCATCCTGCTGGTCCACCGCTGTGTGCGCGATGAGCACCGCTGCGGCAGCAAGTACGGCAAGGACTGGAAGCGCTACACAGATGCTGTGCCTTACCGACTTATTCCTAGGGTGTTTTAGAGAGGGGGAAAGGAGCGGGAGGAGGGAGATAGAGAAGTAGGGTGGGGGCTAAGATTAAGGTTGATACAGAAATTGTCAAACTAGAATGGTGGAGCAAGATAAATGGGGTGGGTGGGGGGCGGGGGGCTGAGGAGGGTGTTTTATACAGAACAAAAATACATCACACTGATAACATTTTATCACCCAACGTGACATCATGACTTTGCGTAAACATACACGGCACTTTACGCATTTTGAGCTATCCGCGTGTATGTCTACGCCGCCTACAGCTGACGGGTTGCAGACTGATCTCAATAAGTGATAATTCGTATGCCATTTTGGCGTGTTATCAAGACGCATAATCGCTTTTTGGAAGGTTGGGTTTAGGAAAACAATAACGGGGTTGGGCTTAGGAAAAGAAAAAAGCGACAGTTGGGTTTAGGAAACGTGACACGCGGGACACGATCCCCGGTCTCCGGGGTGAAAGTCCTGTGTTGTTTGACCCATCCACCCCCTCAACCAACCTCCCTACGCGGATTTTCGGGCTTTCATACTACTCACTACGGCTTAAATTGACACGCAATCGCAAGGTAATGTACGAATTGGCGTGTCATACATACGCCACTTAATGAGATCAGTCTGTAACACCACATTTCATACATTCTGAAATGAATATGTATGTCTAATACATGCGTAGCCTGCTATACATGTATACGTGTATATGCGGGTACAGACACTATATTTCACTGCCTCGTTAAAGGCAGTTTGATAGACCAGCCTGCTGCGTTGGGTATACTGTTAGATAGCTAATTAAATAGTTAACCAGTTAGTTTAATAACAATACAATTTGTATTTGAAGCTAGTAAGACCAAGCTAATCTTAAACCAGCTGAAGCCAAAACAACAGTAGCAACAGAAACAGTCAGTTCTGTAGTGGGCTGTTGTCTACGGCTACTCTCCACAATGCTGTGACATTCCCATAATGCAGTTTGATAGTTGGCAAGGCAAACATGGCTGGATCCAGTTTCTCAAGCATGAGAATTTGATGTTTTATACCATTGTAAATGTAACACCTGTCACTTAGCACTCAGGTAGCCTATGATGGGGGCTTTTCATTAGCCTTGCCATTTTTAGACTAAATGAGTAATTGTGAATGAAAAACTGATATATTTAATGACCAATATTGACTATAATATTTTGTTGCCACTCTACTGGCTTAATGGACGAAATGTGATTGTTGGCTCCACCGACAAGACCCACCTCATAAAAAGTTATGTTCTTTGTTTAAAGGTTGTCTGAGTGCTCCGATGTATTCACTGTCATTTTCATATCTAACTGCAGGGGAACATTTTTTAGGTTAGGTTATTGCTTGTCCCTTGTTTCCTTGTTCCTTGTTTTTATTTCCTCAAGCCAGCACTGCCTTTCTCAGAGCGATAAAGTAAAAAAAAAAAACTTCTCTTATGACTAATCTTTCTATGTCTTGTCTTTTGAAATGTTCACTGATCCATTCTTGAATTTCTATTCGATAATTCAGAGTGGTCAAACTTGAGATTTTGCTATGAATCATTAAAATACTTCAAAACAGAGATCCTGAATGAATCCAGCCATATAAAAAACCTAGACATATTTGTGAATGTGAGGGTCAAAGTAGCTAATGCAACAGCATATGATCGTATTGAAAGACCACACCAGCTGTGTACAGAGCTGATGTTATTTTTAACGTTCAACACTGGGGGGCAGCAGATGACAGTTAATCCCAGTGGTCAGAGACTTGTATTTGTATACAGCTCTGCACGGTTGGAGTGGGTTTACCCAGTTTTATACATTCTATGAGTTTATATAAAAGCATAAATTACACACAATCACTCAAGATATCACATGCAGTCATGTATCATTAGCCCATTTTAAAAAGGAAACAAACAGCTCAAAACACAAACTCATAGCTCCCTTACTGTGCATTTTGTCATTTACCCAATCCAGACCCAAACAACTACATTATTCTCTGAATCACTCACTCTTTTTTATGTGGAAGCACGTACTGTGTTAACATCATCATTTAGTTAGAGTAATCGCAAACTCATCCACGGATACTACACATCAAAATTGCAAAACAAGTAGCAACCACATGCTGGAATCACAGCGTCCTTAATTTGATTTACATCATTTTCAACAACTACAGGTCTTCCTCACAATAGTCTATATTGACGACCTTTAAATTTCCGGAAATTCCGCCGGCTGTCCCTCATTTTTGCTGGATGTCCGTCCCCTTCCTCTGTCTCTGTGTTGGCGTTCTAACCTCTGGTGGATTTGTGAGGACTATGGTTAACTGCTCCTCAGATCTCTGCAGGGTAAATCCAGACAGCTAGCTAGACTATCTGTCCAATCGGAGTTTTCTGTCGCACGACTAAAACAACTTTTGAACGTACACGTTCCACCAAAACAAGTTCCTTCTCGAGGCTGTTTTGCAGAGGCACTGTTGCTCCGTCCGGCGCTTAGCACCGCCCAAGACGATTGTGATTGGTTTAAAGAAATGCCAATAAACCAGATTACGTTTTTCTCCCATCCTGGAATGTATGTATAGCACAGAGAATCCCTCATTCGTGGTGGTTGTTAAAAAAAAAAAACATTGTGGTAAATAAGATAGGACAATGGTGACTGTTGGTCTGAAACTCTACAGCCTATCTTGATATCACATCCACAACATGTTTTAAGGTGGATCATTGAGAGGGAAGATGTTGTCGTTTATGATTTGACAGCTTGTTCTAAAGTGTTTTAGTAATCCATTGCACCTGGCAGCCGATTATGCCATGTAAGCACCAGCCTGCTCCCTGAACCTCGCCATCGGTGGGTCTCCTGTCACTGTAATGATACAAGTTATGAATGTAAATCAGTTATGATAATGGAAGACTCATTGATTCCCCCTTTCCTTTGTTCAAAGCTAATGCAATATGCCCCAGATTCATTGCATTGCGTTACATGGACCCAAATCACTGTTCATTCTCCTACCAGGTTAATTGATTCTCAAATTATCCCTAAGTCGAGGAAGTGTTGCGTATTATTGAAGGGGCTCTGCCATGTGACGGCTGGGTTCACTCAAAACCGAGTTGATAAATAGCTCTCTGTGAAAGAGGTGGAAATCTGAAGAAAGGGATAATCTTTTTGTGACGACACTAAAAGCTAGAATATTCAATATGCGAGTTGGGATCATGCACCCATCCATATAAATGTCCAGGGTACACAATAGACTTATTGTGGAAGGGCCTTTTTGCAGCTTTGTTTGAGAGTTTGAGAGAATGGCAGAGAGAATAAGCGGAAAAGAGAAAGTGAGTGGAGTAGTGGAATGCCATATACAGAAAGC
Source organism: Sander vitreus (assembly GCF_031162955.1). Taxonomy (NCBI): domain Eukaryota; kingdom Metazoa; phylum Chordata; class Actinopteri; order Perciformes; family Percidae; genus Sander; species Sander vitreus. Next base: position 3,186,985 of record NC_135855.1, on the reverse strand, counting down.
ACAATGGGATACTTGGAGTTGGTGCCACTCCTCAGCCAAAGTTGGCTTGATTTCCCGAGAGGCTAAATTAGTTTTTATTGGAAGTTTGGGGGATAAGAGACTTGTGGGTGAGAGTCGTAAGCCGGGAGGAAAGGGGCACCACAGAGGGAGGCAAGTATATGATTTGTCAGCAAACTGCGGGCACCGATGATTCGCATGTACCATAAAGTACAGCAGACCTCTAAAGAGCATTCCAGGCCTTTAGAGGTAGGCCTAATAATCACACTGCGGTGGGCGAGGTTAGATAGACTGGCTGCTTGTGGTTGGTGGCAAAGGAGTAATTCTAGCCGTCATAACATTGATCTCTTGTGCTTGGGTTTGATGGTTACATTTATTGCAAGTGTCGTTGTTTCATTTCTTCTACTTTTACTTCAACAGCCTATAGCAACAAAAGCAGTCACTCAAGTTTTTGACACGTTAGTGGCCTGGCTCTGGGGATGGTGATGTCCAGCGGTCAGTCAGTCCAACACTTTGGTCACACTGAAATATCTCAATAACTGTTTCATGGATTGTCATGATTTTTTATTTTTTTTTGTCTCTACAAACTGTCATGGCTGTACAGACATTCATGCATCCGAGACCCAGACAAAGTGTCCCACTGACGTTGGTGAGACCCTGACTTTTCCTCGTGCTCCACGTTAGGGTTGACAGTTTGGAGTGATATATTTCCACATGTATTGAATGGATTGCCATGACATTACACATTCATGTGTGCCTTAGAACATTGGTAACTTATACCACATATATATTAGCTTGCTGATGTTAGCGATTAGCTCAAAGCACCGCTGTGCCAAAGTGAAGCCTCACAGAGCTGCTAGTGTGGCTGTTAGTCTTGCTTTCTTCTACTTCCTACTTCAACAGCCGTCTCTGGTTTCATCATTGTACATCTGTTTGACAACAAAAGAAGTCAGCCAAGACTCCTTTTTGTTTTTTCTTTATTTTTCCACTGCACTTCCTTCCTTCCTTTTTTTCCTCCTCTCACCTCTGACCTCAAGCCTGGCCCGTCCTGTTAGCTAATGGATTGATGAGACACCCACAGTGACCATCAGACTAAACCAAAAGAACCAAACAAGTTTGATGCTAAAGGTCAGGGCATGTGGTTAACACTGGGTTTAGTGGGGAAAAGATGACCCCAAAGATGGTGAGACTGCTGATATGGTCTGCTAATCTTTAAAAGTCAGAGCTTGGGTCAGATACAGCGTCTGTTCCCCATCAACTTAGCAACAATTGTAAATTCATGGCTCCAGACCAAAAGCCTGTCTTTAGCCTGAATCCAGACAGCACGTCCCACCTGAACTCTGAAAAATCTTCCTCTATTGTGCTCTTCCAGACATATTGAAACAGGTCTTAAATTGAGAAGAGGGGTCCGCCAAAATAAGCTGACAGAATCCTACATCTCCACTTTAGGCTTGAGTCCTTGTAATTGACAGAGGGAGTTGAATTAAAAAAGGATTAGTAGCAGGGAAAGAATTAGAGGGATTAAAAAGGACTCCCAGGCCACGCCACAAATACATAGCTGATGTGGTAAAAATGATTGGTTGTAGATGCTACATCTCATATTAACAAGGCTTGTGAGGTGTGGAGGCACTCTCTTCACACATCAGCGGCCACAGCAGCAGGAACTCAGGCACCAAATTGCTCATATTTTACATGTTTGGAGTGTGGAAGTCAAGGGCCTGACATCCTTCTACTTCTCCTGTGGTGATAGTCAGACTCCACTTGAGAACAGAATCCTTCATTGCTAACGCTGAGCCAAATTGAGCTGCAGGATGCTGCTGTGTCTGTAGTTACATTTACCCTGTTTACCGGATTATAAATGATGCTGAGAGATCAGCAACTTTAAAGTTTACTGCTGAAAATAACTAACCAGAGGGCAAAATGAGTAATTTACTTCCACTGAACTCACAGATACACACAACATGAACCATACAAGGGATGTGTTTGTCATGTTTGGTTGCCTTGGGGACAGACATACATGCATTTGTGGGTGTGAAGGTGTGTGTGGCAGAATTGCCCGGGTCACTGCCAGTTGTCCAGAGGGTAGGGAGTAGGGTAAGAGATATTATCTGGCATTGGACTCCCAGAGATGAAGCTGCCAAGCTGGGCAGAGCCTCAACACCAAGGATGCTTTTGACTGGATTTTCCCAGCCTCACCATGCCTCGCCCTATTCCAGAATTTGGGATATTAGCTGGCATGGAATTCAGTGACAAAGACAGCTGCTGACAGTCATCTGGGAATCAGACTGCAGGTCCCAATAATTAGTAATCACAGTAACATACGTTAGCCTCTTAAATTGCTTATAAGTTTGGAGCAAGGAGTATCGGGTGGATTAAATGAGGAATATCACCATAACTAGCAAACTATTTCTATGGAGCGAGAGGGGTCAAAATAGCATTTATAGGCAACTTGAAACACTTCCTCTGAAGTGAGGTTGAGCAAGGCAAAATATCCCTAATAGCTCTAGGACTGCTGCTCTGCAACTGTCTCTGACCTCTAACCTGAACTGTTTTTCAGTGTGAGTAAATGAGTAAAAGTCCAACTGCCATGGCATCCTTATAGCTGCCGACTTCTCTCAGCAGATCCACAGTTACTTTATGCGAAAAGCTAGGAAGATGCTGAATGAGCCTTGCACTTTTCCCTTATCAATTAGCTGACTGGTCTGAACTGGATCTAATGATAATTGAAGCGGCAGCAGCGCCTCACACAGCCACTAATAGCTTTCTCTTTAATAAATCACGAGGGACAATCGTTCTTCCATTACCTTCAATCACACTTGCCACAATCACACACCATTAAAATTCTGCGCTGTATAGATTATACACCATGACAGCAATCCAATCCGCCGTATTTTCTATTATCTGAAGTAGAACCGGAGGTTGGATATAACACAACGCCTGGTGTGAAGTCAGCATTTTAGTCACACGTGCGCCTCATTGCTGTTCAATCTTGCTTTTTGTTGGCAGTCAAGCTGCGTTTTCTCGCTTTGTTTCACACGTTAACCACGCCGCTCCCATGCATGCTCAATCTATTCTACTAGCCATCTTATTGCTGAGCCCAGCGCTTCCTCACCACATTATTAGCTTTGACCTTTGCGTGTCAGTTCCAGCGCTGATACCGAGCCAGAGAAACTCTGCCAGAACCTGAGCCAGAAATAAAGGGCTAACACATGTTGCATTTTATGAACAGTCCAGCCATGGAACGTACTTATATAGTGATGAATACAGCTCTGTAGGGACTGTGAAACCATGCTAGGCTCTCCACACACAGAGAATCCATTCCCATCCACACCCTGTAGCTCTCCCTTTGGCCTGATCATGAACTCTGTCTGTCTATATGTCACCTCATCCCCCCCCTCACAGATCACTTATTCCCTTCTTCACCTTCATCCAGCGTGACACTTCTAAACACATGTTCTCCTCCACACCCTAAATCTGAGTTTGACCCACCCCTGCTTTGCCATCACCATGTGACTGCTGTTGTCTCACGCGCCATGATTCCTCCTCTGATTCATGATCCAGTCACCTCTACCCCCCTTTCTCCTCAATGAGAACTTGTGGTCTAAGGAGTTGTGTCCTTTTAAGCTGCTCAGCTCATTTCTGACTACTCAGCAGCTTGCGATTTAACAGTAGGGTTGGGTACCGAAACCTGGTTCCACTATGGAACCGGTTCCTATGTAACCGGTAGGAATCGGACCGGATTAGAACACAAATTTTGGTTCCTCATCGGAATTGTAAAAATCCAAACGATACCCAACCCTATTAAACAGTCACCAGCGGTTGTTAACACTCTGCGTACAGTATCAGTGGATTTGTCAGTTGCTTTATTGCCAGACACATAAGGTGCATCACTCTTATTTGATAGCTCCTCACTCCTCGGTTGAACCGGAATTCGTTCTGGCCCTCCTTCGTTCTGTCCGTCTCTAAGTGCTTATTCCTGCCCCGAGGAGCGAGCATCGAGGAGGAATCACAGAGTACCTATGAGCGAGGATACACAAGAGCAGCCTTCCCGGAAGCCGTGCAGCTGAAAGCCGTTACTTACTCTGCCCATACAGCTGACAAATTCACATGACGATTTAGAGGATAGGACGTCACATCCCTGGTTGCATCTCATAACCCTTAAATTTCCTCCTTGAGTCCTCCACTTCCCTCCCTTCCTCGCGTCTTAGTCCCTCCCACCGAGGAGGCTTAGGAGAGACGCTAGGAAATCATTGGAGGAGAGAGGCAATGAGCAAATGTGTTTTAGAGGGGTGAGACGTCCTGTACCTCTGATGCGTTGCATGAATTTTTCAGCTCTATGGGCGGAGTTAGCAACTCCTTCAGCTGCACGACTTCCGGGAAGCGAAATTACGAATCTCACTATGGTCACGCCAAGACCCGCCCTTCAATAGCATTTATTGGCCAGGCGTCCATGCTTAGGCAAGGTAACGTAACCTCATTTGTACAGGTCCTATCCCCTGACCAATCGGCTATCCTAACCTTAACCACTCGAGGTCACATGCCTAACCCCAACCAATCGAGCTGCTTCGTAGGACAGGAGTTGGTGTGGCCATAGTGGGATTCGTAATTTCGCTTCTGGGAAGGCTGCTCTTGTGTATCCTCGCCTATAGCTCCTCGGAGAGCCCTCTAATAATAAGAGCTTTGAGGCGGCCTTCACCGAGGAGCGACAGAACAACTTCCGGTTCAGCAGAGGACCGAGGAGTCGAGGAGCTATCAAATAAGGGGGATGAGGTGCAGCCCCTCTTAAAACACATTTCCTAGTTTCCTCTCTCCTTCAATGCTTACTTGTTGGGACGGACTAAGACGCGAAGAAGGGAAGCATGTGGAAGAGCCGGGGATGCAATTTAAGGGAAGTGAGATGGACTTACAGGCATCCTGAATCCCACGAAAAATGTAGACAATCCCTCTACTGGACTGTGTTTCTACCTGTCATGATGCAGAGTTTTGTTTCATTTCCTGTTTTATTTTGTATGTTCTTCTCATGTGTCATGTCCTATTTTCTTTCCTGCTTTGTGTGTTTTCCCGCCTTTGTGATTGTCTGGCCCGCCCTGATGTGTTTCACCTGTCCCTCGTTACCACCCTCGTTTTCTTGTATATTAGTCTTGGTGTTCTCTTGTGTCTGTTTGCGTTTGTGCCTAGCTCTCAGTGTATCTTAGTGTGTAGTTTTCTCCAGTTTGTTGTCTTTCTAGTGTTTCTGGTTATGCTTATGTTATTAAAGCTCGCCTTTTGTTCTATCAACCTGCCTACTGGTCTCCTGCATTAGGCTCCTCCTTTTGAACTTGCAAACTGTGACATTACCTTTACTATCATTGGCTTTATTCACACCTAAAATTAAAATATGTCTGTGCTCCAGAATGTGTCCACATGTGATGTATCTAGACATTAAAGCTGATCTATGCATTTCTTTTTTTCTTTTATTTTTCTTTTCTTTTAAATACCCCAAAGAGACTATCCAACAGAGCAAAGCAAAAGTGATGCTATTATGATGAAATTGTGGTGTTGGTATTAATATTGGCAGGAAATCACTACCAACAGGATGTCCAAACTGCCCCCTTGACAGAGGGGAGCAGCATGCTGATGAGAAAACGGGGTACTCACCAGCATAAGACTTTGCAACTCTATTCCCTGGTATTGTTTTCAGTAGATGAAAGCTATAGTCGGGCATCACAGTCTAGCGACGGTGGTAAACATGAGCATGTGCGCAGATAGCTGGTGTCACTTCAGATGATTTATGAATGAAAGTAAAGAAGGCTGTAAGTCGAGCTTCAATAGCAGCTCTAGAGATCTGTAGCAAAACCTACAAACGCTGCTATTGTGTGAATTTGTCATGCATCCACGCTACTGTTTTCGGATCATGGAAACATGAATGTGCTAAGTTAATTTATTGGCAATCTACCTATCTGTTTATAAGATAACAGGTTGGAAAGTATTATTCTGGTGTGATGGTGGAACTGAAAGAGTGCTCAGGAATAGCCAAAAACCTTTTGGGACCCTACATGTTGACTACTAATTAAATGGAAATCTTCCCATCACTTTTGAGATACTTTGCCATAGACCAATAAGTTAGTCAAGAGTATGTTTTGGCCTGAGCTGGGCAGTCACATCAAGCCCCTGGAGTTTCTAACATGGGAAGGGTTGATTCTCTGGAGATTATGAACGTGCAGTACATTTCACGGCACTAGATTTCCCATACATCTTGTTATTCGGGTCGTTTGGGGGAAATGTTTGGGGTGTAGAGCATGTGGATGTAAGCAAAGTGCAAGTGCACATTGCTGGTAGATTACTTTGTAACTGGAAGGTTATATTTCTACTGTTAACTTCATGATAGTCAAACCAAGGATACAATGATCGTGAGTCATCATATCCTGTCTGAAATTGCTCTAAATGATCTGGCTGTGGTTGACCAGATACTGTACCTCGCTCTGACCCAGCAGAGTCCCCATCCACCATAATCCTTTTTACATTGATTACTGTATAAGCTGTCTGATAGAATTATTTCCATTTCTGCAGTCAGATGGTTTACAGACTCTTTGTCTTTAATGTAGCCAAATCATCACTCACAACTTCCAGAGGCGGTGTAGGTGATCAAACATTCCGGTCATCTTGGGTGGCTTTAATATTTATTTTGAACTAGTCTAATTACAATGTAAAGCTGCTCTGTGCATGTTAATAGTTGATGGGAAGAGACATGCTGTTTATAAATAATTTCCCTTAGACTGGACTTGACTGGAATGAGCTTTGGCACTATATTTTAAAATCTGCCTGATGTATTCCTCTGAATCAGTGGTCTTAATAACATTAGTCTCTCAATCTTTCAGACAAGCAGACAGTGGCTGTGGATGACTGGACTTCCACCAGAGTCTGACCTAGCTGTGCTGTGCAGAGCAGTAGGATGTGGAAGGCATTGTCATCAGCCATCCGTGCTTCCTTTCTCCACTTCCTACTTCCTGTCTGGCCAGTAGCACTGCAAAGCTAGGGTATTCCTCTGTCAAATGCTGGGAATAAAACACATGTGTGTGTGTGTGTGTGTGTGTGTGTGTGTGTGTGTGTGTGTGTGCAAATGTTTTGTGGTTCAAGAAAGTGTCCTGGTTGACCCACTTTGTGCACAGCTGCATGCATATATTCCTGTGTGCATGTGCAGGATGTGCAGTGTGTGTCTTTGGTTGGTGGGGGGTTATGTTAATAAGATTATGATACCTTTATGTTTGTACAGGTAGAGGATGTTAACAGATGGAGAGGCAATAGGAAATGGCGCCATATTTACATTTCTGTGAATTGCTGCTTAGCAAGCTGTTTTTGCAATAATAACCTTGGGTGTTACTGTGCACATGGTTTTATACAGTGCCTATAAAACATATGTTTATCAAGCTGACTTCTGCCAAACTATAACTGAGATATCATGAGTTTTTTTTTTAAGAGTGGCTTTCTCATTGCCACTCTCCCATAAAGCTGTGACTGGTGAAGCAGCCAGCCAACCGCTGCACAGTCTTTTGCACTGTATGCACAGTCTCTCGTAGGTCTCTTGGTAGTCCCGCTCACTAGTCTCCTTCTTGCATGCTCACTCAGTTTCTTTCTGGCTTTGAGCAGATTTACAGCTGTCATAACTGGACTCCAGGGGATGTTCAGTGACTTTGGAAATGTTCTTGTATCCATCTTGCTGACCGTGCTTTTCAATCACAGAGAATCACAGAGTGGTTTGGAGTGGTCTTGGAGGTTTTGCCATCGACACAGACCCACCAAAAGATGGACCTTCCAGATAAAGGTGTATTAATTTACATCACTTTTAGAGATCTATTTTTACTATTGGATCTTTTTCTGTTGATGAATGTAAAAGAAAGCCACGTTACACGTAAATCTACTTTTACTCAATGTTGTTGTCCCCAAGGGGGGATGCTATATGCATGGATGTTTGGATATACATTAACACACTTGTGTCGTCCTGCCAGGCTAAACGGGCCTCGCTGCTGATTCCCATCAGCGGCTGCCACAGTGATCTTGTGGCTGGGCTTTGTGGGCGAGCTGATTTTAGACGGAGGGAATGTCACTGGATTTATGTGGCTAATGCCAAAACAGCTGCTGCCATGAATAGCTGAATGAGGCCTTGTAGTTAATATCCACATCCAGACAGTGTGATTCAGGAAATGTTGCAGGTGAAGGTTAAGACAATAGAAAGTGAACACACTCATAGTATAGAAAGTGTAATGGGATTGTCTTGACACTCCTAAATGTCTATCTTAAGTCTTTATAATACACACACACACACACACACACACACACACACACACACACACACACACACACACACACACACACACACACACACACACACACAGATCAATCTCCCTTCCATTTCCTTATTCTATTCACTACACTGTTCTGTCACTCAGCTTTCCTCTTCTCCTTTTACAACTACTATTGTTCTCAGTCCAACTTGTGTGAAAGACACTTTTACATAGGGTTACTGTATAATATTTGTTTCACAGTTTTACTCTTTTCACAAATATCTGTTGTAGACTGATTCTTGCCAGATGTTTGCCCCAGGTCTCACTCTCTGAAGACATTTTCAAATGTTTGATTATATGGTTTCAGGTGTTGTTCTTGTCTTTAGCTAGCCTGACGTGGTCATACTCAGATTCTGACTAGAAGATGAGTCTGATACTGCTCCGTTGGGCTGTGATTATGGGGCGAGTTCCAACCGAACCAGGAAAGAAATTGGATAGACCTACAACCAATCACAGCAACAGATAGACCTACAACCAATCAGAGCAACGGAGACAGACGTCACAGAAGCTGCAAGTCAAAGGCAGGCTTCGACAGAGCAAAGGCAGAGGCAGCAGTTTCCGTGTCGTGCGGACGGGTGTGGCAATGTGTATACATACGTGACTGGGGTTCTCTGTTCCTCTTTTTAAAATGAATGCACTGTTGATTTCTTCTATAACAGACAGAATCTACACATCTCAATTCTCCAGCGGCAGCCATCTTAGTTGTAAACAAATTCAACCCAAGCGCTCTTTGGTGACGTGGTTGATTCCGTTACTGTTGATCATCTGTCCATCATCGTATAAAGCCCGTCCTGACAATTTGATTGGTCCGAACAGCTCTGGTTCGAGCATAGTTGCTCCACAACAGATCAAGTCCAGACCGAACTAAGTCTCTAAGGGGCTAAGTTCGGCTGACATCCAGGCTAGTCTTTTGTGAGATCAGCTAAGGAAATTGGCTCTGTATACCTCTTCATACAACCGACCGCCTATTTTTTACATTTTCATTACGTAAAGCTGCCCTAAATCAATATTTTTTACATTATGAATGGATGAAATGACTTTGTGTAATTTGAAAGGAGTCATATTATCACTTGACTCTGCAACTCCATCGGCTACACAAGCATTTTAACATCTTGTTTTTACAGTCACTAACTTTACTGTTTTGGTTCAGTCTCATTGTCCTCATCATCAGCCCTGTCTCCGGTCAGAGCTAAAAGGAGAGTGAATATTAGATTAGTGTTTGTCAGGTGGCCAGAAAGATGACTTTAAATGGATGCTAATGTGTAGGCCAGTGTTTGCTTATACCGTTGTCATAGAAATTCTTTAAGGTGATGTGTTAATGTTGTGTGGTGCTTGTTGTGCTGCCCTCAATAGGTAAAAAAAACAGACAATTAATGCGTGTTTGAAGGCCATGCACATCTTAAATCCATTAAAAATGTGGGATTTTAATTATTTTGGCTAATTAGAACTCATATAAGTACTGTGCAGGCTCACATAGACTTTGTTTAACTGACATTTGCATTCCTCTGCTGCTATACAATACACCATCTGGTTACTTTATATGATTCCAGCGTAATTCATTTGCATGTTTTGTTTTAAAAAATATATATATTTTGTTATTATTTGGTTTTTATCATAAGGAAATGTCTGTCAACAAGGATTTTCCATCACAGTCTTTGTGGATAAAATGTAACCTGGTCTTTTTTCCTTTTCTTTTTTTGCACAATTTGAATGACAAATAAAACAAATGTAACATAATGTACAGTGCAGGGAGAGGCAGAAAACCCAATGGGCTTATTCTAAATAATGTTAGAATTTCCCCAAATTATGAGGAACATACAATTATACAGAAAATAATGACTACATAATGGTAATTCAAAAGTAATAATAAGTCATCTCTGTCATCCTGACTGATTGTAGTAAGCTGGTGAGTCGCATACAGTAGTTGGTGAATGATACGTTTTTAATTAAATAAGAATTTTATTCAGACTTTCTTCTTTTTAAATATTGAATCATGTCTCAGTCTCTCCATCTCTCTTTTACCTTGCATGTTTCACACAGAATACTGCAGACATGTCAATTCTGCATGCATAACTGCCTTTTACAGTAGCCTTCCCATTAGAAATGTAATTAGCCATACACATGGAATGTACAGTAGCACCACAACTGGCTAAGTGCACGTTTGGTTGTGAGAGAAAAAAGAAAGAGAAAGTTAGCCATGTCATGAGGTCAGGCAATCCACTGCCCCTCTCCCCTGACACAGAGCATTGTGGGAGGTGAGCCAGAATACCATCCTTCATGGTAAAATGATAGATATTGGTGCCCTGATCCTTGCTGCACTCTTTCCAGCAAGAAAACAAACAAAACACAAGTGTGGGTCATGATTTGTCAGGAAACTGGCAGCTTAATCTCGGCTCATTTCATGTTCAAACATCTGCTACCAGGGACTCTCCCCAAACAACATACTGATGCTTTTTCAGCATTTACTTTCATAGTATATATGAAATATATAGTATATATAGTATATATGTGTATCTAGTATGTAAAATGATTGTAATGTTTTCAGTCAAGGACTTCCAAAGTACTATAATATATTTTAAATGGTGCCATTAATCCTTTTGTAAAAGTATGCGTCACTTTTGTACAAATGGTGGATATGTCATCTTGGAATGAAACTCTTTAATTATTTAGAGACCAATTAGTCAAACCACATAGCCTGAAGGAAATGCAGTGGTTTGAAGTGAGCTAGGGTGAACCATAGGGGATAGAGGTAATGGTGATCCAACGGGGATTGAGGTAGATGGGCTATGTATCTACACATTATTTTAGGAAGACTTAACGATCTCAGGTTCAGAGAGCATGAAATTAATTAGTGCCTCTGAAGAGGATTCTGTGTTGCGAAGAGTGTGCGTGATCTTTATTATTAAAGGTTAACCCATTATTTTAAAATGTCAGCATGCAGTATTTGATTAGTAGAAAGGTGGAAATTGGTCACAACAACCCTGACATGAAAAGTGCCATTATGAGATGAAAGCGTTGCCAAAAAATTAGAATTTTTGAAGAGCCAACCAACGTCAATAAAACTGTAAAAATAAGGCTCTCATGAAAGGGAATTCTGTTTTAACAAGTTATCAAATTATAAATCAAATTTCCTGTATTAGTCATGTATCAATAAATGATTAATTCCATAATGTGTTGTCTTGTTTATTTATTAATTTAATAGCAGCCATTTCCCCCTGTGTCCTCACTCCAATCTAGACAGAGTGCCAGACAGAGTTCATTATGAAGATCCCAAAGGGAACATCCAATCACACAAGGAAATGAGTCAGTGTTACCAAGGGGACCAGCAGTCAGCATCACTTAAGGTAAGGGCGCAGAGGGCTGCTCTGACGCACACGCATACACAGGCACATGTGCACAAACAAAATAACACCAACAACACCACAGGATGCCAGGTTACTATATCAAAACTAGAAGGGCACTCAGAGAGCACACACCTCCGCCAAGGCTTGCCATATCTCAAAATGTTAATGCAGAGTGAATTTTGCCGATTATTCCGACACCACATAAGTGCAGCACTCTCTCTGGCAATGTTAAAGTGCTCATATTATGCTCATTTTCAGATTAATAATTGTATTTAGAGGTTATATCAGAATAGGTTTATGTGGTTTAATTTTCAAAAAACACGATATTTTTGTTGTACTGCACATTGCTGCAGCTCCTCTTTTCACCCTGTGTGTTGAGCTCTCTGTTTTAGCTACAGAGTGAGACATCTCACTTCTGTTCAATCTTTGTTGGGAGTTACACATGCTCAGTAGCTAGGTAAGGACTACTAGCCAGTCAGAAGCAGAGTATGAGGGCGTGCCATGCTAGCAGCTAGGCGAGCATTATAACGTGTGTTCCAAAGTGACGCACGTTTGTCTCTGAAGTAAAGGCTGGACTACAATAGAGCTGTTTGGAGCAGTTTGTGAACAGTGCTCTGTTGGAGATGGTAAGTCCCTTTGGGGTGGACTTTGGGCTTTTTTCACTTTGTAAACCTATACCGTGTACAAAACATATATAACACAATAAAGGAATGGGAAAAAGCAAAAAAGCATTATATGAGCACTTTAATAAAAGTGAAAAATAATTTGTGTATCTGCCCCATGATTCGGATCCGCTCCAAAATGCAATGGGCTTTTCTTTGGCCCATGTTGCACCCTTCCACCAAGTTTCATTAAAATCAGGCGTGTAGTTTTTTCCTAATCCTGCTGACAGACAAACAAACTGACAAACCGAACCAAAAACATAATCTCCTTGGTGGAGGTAATGATCAGTCAAAGTTGAATATGCCAACAATGAAGTACTCCAGAGTACTGTCAATTGCAGATTGTTAATGGCGGAAATTGCCGTTCAAACATGTTACATTTCTTAATGTTTCCAAAAACATAAGTGACACATAACTGTCCATCTTATCTGTGCTTCTCTTAGTTCGCACACCCCTCTCTTCCTTTGATCAATTATTCATCCATCTATCTCAATCTCTATCTCCAGTGTAGGCTGGTGTTTCTGTAATGACTGCCGCCTACTCCATCTCTCACACTCATACACACACACACACACACACAACTCAGACAATAAACACAAGGCCTTTTACATTTCATTTTTTTTTTTTCATGTCTCTTATCCTTAGTTATGTTAATGATAGGGCTTCATCAGATTGAGTCTGCCTACCCGGCTTGACTGTGGCGAGTCTCTTGTGCTTCAGAGGATTTCCATATGACAATTACGTCTAGCTATTCGGCCTACGCATAGGGACACTGCACCATGGGTGGTGGACCAACCGCAGTTCATCGAAAGGTCAACAAATAAACAGGCGGATCCTGTTTCATACAGTCCTGCTGCCCGCTTTGCTTATGGGTGTGTCTTACTATATTCTGTGTTTGTGAGGCCATGAAAATTGAGCTTCATATTAAGCCATACTGAGCCACTTTTAAGAGCACTGATCAATTCCCAGGAGTCGAGTGAAGAGTGAAAGTCCCCATCATTGTTAGTAACCTTGGGGTTTAATTCAATGGCTATTTCCTCTGGGGGGATCAATGCCATGACTCAGTGGCTATTTATCACTCAGTGAGTGGACTACAGGCCAATATGACGGGGTTGGGTCCATGAGGTTCAGATGAGGAAGACCTGCTGGAGACTTTTATAGAAATTCAGTATTCACTTATAAGCTGCAGCTAATAAAAGTGGTAAATAAAAAGGTGGGAAAGTTACAGTGGGACCTCCGGTGATCATTATAGGGCACACTGTGACAGTTCTATTACATTGTATTTTCACCATTTACAGTTGTGTGACAATTTCATACAAATATATCCATTTGTATCCATTTGAGTTTACTGGAAAACAATTAATAAATGCTGTTCCCATGTCACAGATTGGACATCTACTGTATAAACTGTGAGGAGTTCCAAACCAAAAAGTGATGTTGCCTTCTCTAATAGTTTCATTTCCTAGGTTTTAGCGTCCTGAGAAGGTTATATGTTTCAGTATTCCACAAGAAAAAGCAATTTAAGAAAATTCTTAATGTAATTTGTATATAGTAGAAACTTTCTTGGGATCGATGCTGTTTTAGAGAGCACCGTGGTCATTTAGTGATAAATACTGTATGTATTGATATACTGTCTTAACTTGACACAAGTAACAACCCCAGTAACTACAGCATCAAAAATGAACAATTGAATCAACACCTCTTTGACACATTTTTAACAAAAACCTAATATTATTCAACACGGTCTCACGGCAGTTTGTGTAATTGTCACGTTATTTTTAATCTATTGATTCGTGTGCAACAACACGTTTATCTTGTTTTTTTCGTGGTGGCCAGCACGAAATGGGAACCATCTATTCAGAGGTTGGGTTTAGGAAAAAGACAATGGGGAAAGGACGCCTCACACACCGGGAGACGGATGCTGGGGACGCGCGACAATAACGGGACGGTTGTGATTAGGAAGACGACGGGGAAACAAAACGGCACACGCGGGACGTGATCCCCGGTCTCCTTGGTGAAAGTCCTGTATTGTTTGACCCATCCACCACCCCGGCCTACGTGGATTTTCGGCTTTTCATATTACTCCCTACCATATTTGTGCTGTGATCATGAAATATGCTTCCCATTGAAATACATTACTTTACATTTTCGTGCTAGCCACCATGAAAAAAACGAGAAAAACGTCCCCGTGAACACGAATCAATAGATTAAATAACGTGACCATTTCACGAACTGCTGTGAGACTGTTATTAGCATATAGAGTCAGGCTAATGGACTGAAATGTGTGTCCCAAATCCACATCTCATGGTGTAACACTAATTCAACTTTTATTCACTCTTATAGTTAGAAAAAGCTTACTAATGGTAGTAGGACTTTTATTTTTGGGAAAGAAGTAAACACAAACAGAAGCACAAGGGGGTTAGCAGCATGCACAGTGATGGCCAAAAAGTATTTTAAAAAAACAAACAAATAACCTGCTACAGAAGATATTTTATAAATGTTCCTCCTTATAAAAAGATGGTACGTCCATGGTTTGCTCATGTGTTCAAACAACCACAATGCTTAGTAGGTGGGAAGCACTGAAAAGCAGCTGGCAACAATGTGTGCATGGCTGGACTGGGACAAAAAATTGGCCCTGGCATTTTTGGCCCAGGCGGCCCACACCCACCGTGATTGGTCAGACACATTCCCTGCAGACAGTCCTCTTAAAATATGCGTGCATTCTATGATATGAGTTGCCTAGTGTTTTGCATTCATGTGATCATTTTGGATCCTCCAAGATTTATCTGTTGATCTTAACCTTAAATAATTCATTCATTCATGATTTGTATATTTATGGTATTTTTATTATTGATATTTGATATTGTATTGCCATTATTGTTATTATTACTATTTTGCTTAATATTAGCTTAGCAACTTAAAAAAAATTGTTTACTGTTAATGTTAACTATTGTAACATTCATATTTTGTCGCTTTGGACAAAAGTGCTAAATACAATAACCATAACCCAAACCCTTCCCAAAAGCTACAATAAAGCTGAGAGTAGTATATGCCCTGGAAAAGAGCACCAATACAAGATAAGCTTATTAAGCAATTCAAGGAACACTGATGCTTGTATCAACAATGATTTTCTAGATCACACAGACTTTTCAGCTACCCAACAGGCCGACCGCTAGCATTTTCACTGTCAGCTTAAACAGTTAGGTTACCAGGCCACTAACTTTAACTGCTTATAGTCGTTATGACGTGAGGCGCACATAAACACACACACACACACACACACACACACACACACACACACACACACACACATACACACAGCCTCCCTCTCTTCCTGTATGGGGTTTTGATTCCTGAGAGTCCCTGTTAATTTGCCTACTCCTTACCACATCGTCATCTACTCTCTCTTCCATCTTTTCCTCACTCGCTCCCATGGCCCTGTCATGGTCACTCTCTTCCTCCTCGGCTTTTTCCCTGTCATGATGTTGTTTCTGCTTCTCTGTATAGCCAGCCACCTCTCCTCCTCCTCGGCTTCAGGTACTGCTGATGTTGAAGCAGCTACTACAGCCCCAAACATGTCTGACATTTTGGCACATTTTGAGGAATCCGCCTGTGGATTCGTAATATTTTCCTCCTGTAATTTCTCTGCACCTCCTTTGCGCTTTGGTGGTCGTGGATGCTAAACTTCTAGCATAACTATTATAGCTTGTGTCTCAGGGCCGGGAGGCGTGGCCATAGTGGGATTCTTGAATTTGCGGCCCGGAGTGGGAAGGGGGTTCCTGGATTTGATTGGGTCAGGCCAGTGCCAATAAAGAAAATTAACCGATGGGCTGCTGTGAGTTCTTTATGGGCCGGCACGGCCAAAAAAAAGTGCCCAAAAGTGCGTCGGCCCACCCGGAAAATGCCCGGTATGCCAGATGGCCAGTCCAGCCCTGGATGTGTGTAGTGGTGGCAGCACGTGTCATGTCTGCAGCCCTGTAAAAGCCAAGGGTTAGGTTGGCAGTGAAAAGGACTGTAACACAAATAATGTGGTATTCTGAGACAAAACTCCACAAAAAGATAAAATGACCAATAGAAGCCAGTGTTGTAGTACTCAAGATCGTCTATGAACAAATGAAATCCATGAAGGTCTCGGTCTCATCTCCAAATGGTCAAGACCACAACTGCAGGGATATCACTAAATTGCCTGTGCATTGTTTGATTTGTGTGTTAACATCATTACTTGTTTGCTCATAGAAAACACACTTGTGGCAATAACAGAGGTGAAGGAAGAAGACTCTTGAATCTTTCAGCTCAATTTGATGAGTGCCTATTGTTAACATTTTCCACATGTTATCATGTAACGCAGTGTGGGACTCACACCGGTCTGGTCTTGGTCTTGACTCAGTCTAAACCCCTCAATGTCTCGGTCTTGTCTCAGTCTCGATTCACTGGTCTTGGTGGTGGTCTCGACTACAACACTGAAAGCAGCACAACATTGAAAGCAGCTATATTCTGCAGGTGATCTCTCAGAGGTGATCTCTCAGAGGTGATCTCTCAGAGGTGATCTCTCAGAGGTGCAGTACATTATCTGAATTGGATTTACTCTTCTTTGCATCCCTGGCTGTAACTTGTCCTCTGTTCTCTCTCGGGCGCGTTGTATTTGTCTCCGCCATTGGAAGAACAGTTAGCGCTATCAATGACAGGACGTCTTTGACTCATCACAACAATACCCTAAAGGAAGTGACCTCAAGGGATCCCAGGACGTATGAATCAAGATCACTAACACATTGATTTACTTATTGATTGCTTTTACCCTTGTGCTTTAGTAGATATAATAACCAACCTTGCTTGACTGTTCTTTTTCTTTTGCTGTGTATTTATTGCTGTCATTGCCAATAGGTATTGTAATTGGCATATTTGGATACGTTTTTATGGGTATTTTAGTAAGGAATATAGAAGCATAGTCCAATCACCACAATTACTTGTCTTTCCTCTTTGACAGTCACAAGGGCAAAGAGCAAAACCATGATGGATTGGAGGGTGAGAAAGAGGCGAAGAGCTTCAAAGAGAAAAGGAGGTTAAAAGGAGGAGAGGGAATAGGGGAGATGCAAGAGGGGCAGAAGGGGAAACAGTGGCTTATTATCTGATCACCCCCGTTTCAGACCAGTAGCTCTTAAAGTGGAGGTCCTCAAGCAAAATGAGTAATGGTTTTAATTTACTATAATGATCCTTATTAGGCAATGTGTTCTGACGATGACCTTTGTCCCTGTCTTGATTCTGTTTTGGACTTCATTTTCAATTACCTTCCCTGCATGTCAGTGCAAAGGACAGCAGTTGTATTTTTGTATGCATCCCCCCGAATAAGTCAAAACTGGATAAGGATGTGATGTGTTTTTAAATGAGTTCATGACATGAAAATATTTAAGGTCAGTACAGGTTCAGAAATAGATGAGAAGGATTGAACTTCCAGTGTGCAGGCTCTGAATGAACAGACTTTATTGGCATTTCTGAACACTATGCCAGACTGAGTATCTCCAACCACTGTAAATGAGCTAGTTTTTTGGAGACTGTCCACCCCCGAAAAATGACTTTGTAAGTCGTTTGTACAATCAGCAATTACGACCCATATTTAGGTTTTATTGTTTTGTACGTTTTAGGCAGCCGCGCCCTCTGGTGGCTGTAGTAATTATGACAGGAGCAAAGCAGGGAGTGTAAAGGCCGTTTTACAGTCGCCGAAGCCAAGCTTGCGTGCGCCAATGTGACGTCAAAATGACGTAGATCTCGCTAGCGTGCCAGGATTTTGAGTGCCCGTCTAGAAGGCGCGCGCCACTCTATTTTTTTCAGCGGCGTGCGACAAAGCAGAAACAGGAAGCATGGACGAGCTTGAGAGCAACCGGATGCCAGGACTCTCAGAGTGACTGCAAGTCTCTCTTGTAAACTTACTGGGTTAAGATGAGTTCTTTTATGGTGAATGAAATGCTTGATCCCACCAAGTAGGTCATCCAATCAAATCGAAGCATTGACGTCAATGCTGCTGCCAGTTCTGCCGTTGTTTACCTTTTTTCTTCTTCTTCTAGTCCGTAGAAATAGCAAAGTCGGTAGCCTTTCCTCATTAGCGCCACCTCTGTTCAGGAGAAGACTGCAACTAGTGTCGCAACCACCACGTGCGAGCATAAACAGTTACGGCGCTCCCATGACGTCAGACTGGCGCTCGACAGCTCGGCTGCGGCGAGTATACCCCACGTTTAAGAGCGCCAAGTTCTGCATAAGTAGGCAGGTTGGGGTGGTGGATGGGTCAATGGAGCACGGGACTTTTCCCCAGGAGACCAGGTTTAGGTGAGGTTTTTAACTTTACAGAACAAAAGGAACTATGTCACATGCATAACCCGAAGTGAAGTAACGTAACAAATGTACTAATTTTAGCTATTAGTACATAACACTAACCCTTGTTTTGTTTTTTTAGAATTTTTTCAAGTGTTTTTATCACATCAATAATTGTGCCCTGGGCGCTGCGTCTTAACCTGAACCTAACCCTATAACCCTAACCCATCTTTTTTCGAAACTTCAAGTACATTTTGTGCCTTAACATAACCAAACTGTTTCACAACGTTAACAACATACAAAAACGCGAGCGTTACGTTTAGATATGAGTATGGACAACGCTCCTGTGGGTCGTATTTCCTGCCACCACCAGGGGGCGCTACTTTATTAAATGCTGGGGCTTATCAGAGGTTAGAAATGAACGACATATATCGTTGTGTGGTTTGGAGGACTTTTTTTGTGTTTTGTTGCAATAAAGGGGCACTCCACTCACTTTACACATGAAGATTAGTTTAGTCATCACTAGGACCAAAAGACAGGATATCTTTGTGTCTGATGTTTTCATTTTAACCATTGTTTAATATATCGATTCCAAGTCCCCCCAATTTCGTGCAATAGAAAGTGTTCAAGCAGCAATTACGACTCATATTTACGTTTAGTAGTCAGCTACTGTTCAATGCACAGAACTGTATGCTGAGTCAAATCCTTAACAAGCTATTTGATTTTTTTTACTGCACTCTGTAATAAAAGCCCTTTCTGTGATGTTTTACCAGCAGTCACTCCAGCTAAATGATTTAGCTGGCAGAGATACCCTCGGGCATAACTCACCACCAGCTATTCTGACGGAGGGTCACAGGTCATACCAATTAATCATAACCAGGTGGGTCAGAGTAAATGATGGAGCAACACACACACAAACACACACACACACACACACACACACACACACACACACACACACACACACACACACACAAAGTGGCAGCTCTTTAACTTAAGGCTTTGCTCACTCAGTAAGGAAACTGAATAGCGAATGCTTACTCATAATGATGTGTGACCCATGTGTTCACACTGAGGTAGACGCTATCAGGGCTGGACTGGGACAAAAAATTGGCCCTGGCATTTTTGGCCCAGGCGGCCCACACCCACCGTGATTGGTCAGACACATTCCCTGCAGACAGTCCTCTTAAAATATGCGTGCATTCTATGATATGAGTTGCCTAGTGTTTTGCATTCATGTGATCATTTTGGATCCTCCAAGATTTATCTGTTGATCTTACCCTTAAATAATTCATTCATTCATGATTTGTATATTTATGGTATTTTTATTATTTTTTATTATTATTTGATATTGTATTACCATTATTGTTATTATTACTATTTTGCTTAATATTAGCTTAGCAACTTAAAAAAATCGTCATCTACTCTCTCTTCCATCTTTTCCTCACTCGCTCCCATGGCCCTGTCATGGTCACTCTCTTCCTCCTCGGCTTTTTCCCTGTCATGATGTTGTTTCTGCTTCTCTGTATAGCCAGCCACCTCTCCTCCTCCTCGGCTTCAGGTACTGGACGCTATCGTAACTTATATAATAGCTGAACCTAGTTTTCATGTTATCACGGGAAACATTTTTCATCTTTTCTTATTTGTTTGCTCATTTATCATATAGATTTAATTCCTTCCTTTCTTTTTCCTTTGTAAAGGCACTAATATCCTGAAGAGAAGTCGCTGTCTTATCTGGTTTACAGCTCTGACGTGAAGCTGTGGGTGTTCCCTTTACGCAACTACAGGCGGTTCAGTCGGAAGATGGAGAGAAGTGGTGAAGTGTGGAGGGCTGGAGCAGAGGAGAGGAGGAAGAGGTTCAGGTGACATTACATCCTTCCTCTCACAACTACGTTTGTGAGTGTTGCTACTTGTGGAAATGGTGCTTGTGTAGCGTGTGTTTGTGTGTGTGTGTGTGTGTGTGTGTGTGTGTGTGTGTGTGTGTGGGGGGGGGTCTTGAGGATGGGCTGTGGTGAGACAGCATAATATATAACAATGTAAATCACATGTCTGTCATTTTTTCACAGCTTAATAATCTCAAATACTGGAATCCAGTAAATATCTGCTCTCATGAAACTAAGTTTCCCAGGAATGTTAACCACCTGGCTTGTGACCAACCTTTTTTTTTCTTAGCCACTCTTCTGATGGAGAACAGCAGCCAAGCAACTATAAAACTTAGAATTTACACAAATAGGCAAAATTACCCTTTGAGAAGAAAGCAGGTAACTTCGGCGTCCCTTTTTGAAATCCTTGCTCCTTACGAGCTCGTTCTATCTTGGTGAAGCCACTCCAATATTAACTTTGGTCTTGTTGCTTTGCCTGTTGCGTTTTTGGGGGGCATTTTAGGCTTTTATTTGGATAGGACAGCTTAGACTTGAAAGGGGAGAAGGAGAATGACATGCAGCAAAGGGCCATAGGTTGGGGTTGAACCCGCGGCCGCTGCGTTGAGGAGTAAACCTCTATATATGGGCACCCGCTCTACCAGGTGAGCTAACCAGGCGCCCGCGTTGTTGTTTTAATTCTCTTTTTAACTTCCTTGCCGACTCCGTTACATATACTGGAGTAATCTTCTCCCCCTTCCTGGCATTCGTCACGGTGCCACTGAGTGTAAAAGCGTGAAAGGCGGAGGTATGTCCCCCTTTGGCTAATGTATTATAAAGATGAAGGTGCAACATGGCGGCCGCCATTCAAGCGACTTGCTCGAATGTATTCTAAATGATTCTGAATGGCAGATTCTACGCGTACAAGAATACTTTGATCAGTTGGTGGATGTAATTACACATGAATGAGTACATTTTGGTGAAAGAACAAAGAGGTTTTTGCTAAGAATCAACTCCAAAAATTACACAATGGAGCTTTAACAAAACATTGGCATCACATGCTAACAATGTCTATGAATTTAAAAAACCATATACTGGAGATTATGACTGTAAGTGTTTTGGTATCTGGATGCACTGGGGGCTTACTCACTAACAAAAATAAAGTGTTTACATCTCAAGTTGAGGAATCTGCTAGATGGGTGTTTTTGATTAAGATTATCTTCAGTGCAAAAGTTGACTTAGAAACATTTTATTTCCCCAAGCATGTCATTTTATTGATCAGATACAAAGCAAAATGGAATATGTGTCTTCCCAATTTTTCTTCTCTTTAATTGCACTTTTACTGGATTATTGCCGTCCCTGTGTTCCTGTCATTTTCAATCCAGATGGTATAGACATAGTTAATGCTGTTTGACGTGTGTGTGTGTGTGTGTGTGTGTGTGTGTGTGTGTGTGTGTGTGTGTGTGTGTGTGTGTGTGTGTGTGTGTGTGTGTGTTTTGGGACATTAGGAAAGGCAGAGAGCGAGCAGCTACTTTTATGTGAAGCAGATATCTATGCCCTGTGCCAGAGAGTGTAATCCAAGAAGAGGCATCCATCAGACAGACCGTTTGGTCAGTCAAACACATCAGCTTAAGAGGCCCTGCAAAGATAAACTCGTCATATTCACTTGCTGCTCCTTGACCTTTAACACTACAGACGGTGAATGGTAACACAGGCAGGAAGATGTAAACAGAGTCACAGATGGACGTCGTTGTCATGTTAGAACTACTTGTTGGTAATAAAACCCTCTCAACGCATCCCAAAAAGCTTTATAGATACAAGATCTCTACCCAACAGCTATAGTTCAAGGCAAGCATGCATTTACACATGTGACAGACCCTTGTACAAAAGTCAGACACAAGTCTCATCATTTACTATAAGACTGATAGAAATCTCTCAGAAGAAGACTTTGAAGAACAGATAACAAACAGCAGACTCCTCAAACTCCATTAGTTTAGGACAGTGGTTCCCAACCTTTTTTCCTTGGCGCCCCCCCTACTTATGTCTAAGAAAAGCTGAGCCCCCACTCCAAAACCGAAGTTGAGGTAACTCTCGAGATACAGCCTTATTTTCTTTTTTGATACAGAGCAGCAATCAGCACTTTTACGTTTCTCCGCCATGTTTCATTCATAAAATAGTGATGCCGTTGCGGCAGCTAGCAGCTAGGTCAGCTAGCAGCTGACCTGATGACAGCAAGGGTCCCAGGTTAAGAGGTCCCGGAGGTTTGGCCTACTAAGTAGCCTGCCTACAATTTTAAGCGAGAACAAAAATACATAGTTTTTATTCAGACTTTTATATACATTATATATTCTAGTGTATTATCATATTTTGTTTAACATGTGCAAATATTTTTTTTTTTTACCTCAACCTCAAACCAGATAAAGACTAGCGCACCCCTTGTTGACCTGGACCCTGTTTCTATTAGTGTGTGTGTATGTATGTATGTATGTGTGTGTGTGTGTGTGTGTGTGTGTGTGTGTGTGTGTGTGTGTGTGTGTGTGTGTGTGTGTGTGTGTGTGTGTGTGTGTGTGTGTGTGTGTGTGTGTGTGTGTGTGTGTGTGTGTGTGTGTGTGGGGGGGGGGTGGTTGTGTGTGTGGCCATTACATGTTAAAATCCATTCTTGGAATCAGAAACCAGTAACCTGTGTCTTTTCCCGTCTGGTATAAAATGCACCAACCATCACCACTAAAGCTCAATAAGTAACCCCTTCTATCTTGTTTGTTTATTCCACACACAAAAAAAGTCTAAGACTAAAAACAATTCAACAATTCATAATGGGTTGCCTTATATTTAATGGAAAGATTGGAGAGTAGATTTAATACCCACATCTCTAACTCTCTGCCAGAAAGCGACTTAATTTATTTCCCAAAATGAGAAACTATTCCTTTTAATGTTAATAGAGTAAACTCCTCCACGTGCATTAATTTACTCCTGTGAGTGCCTCAACAAATCCATTGAAAATGTTAATAGTGTATTGGTTGCTAGCTAAAAATGTGTTGTCATTATGTGAATAAAAATTGGAGGCATCCTGGATGATGAAGTTGGATTTTCTTTTTTGTGGAATGCCTACGATCTTAACGGCTTGCCTGGCTATCCTAGCCAGCTTTCTCTTGCATTTGTTTGGTAGGGAACTGTACCAAGATGTGATGTTGAAAGCGATGACAGACTCTATCAGTGGCTGGTATACTCTGGATAGAATGTCCTGTCTCACTTCAAATCCTTTAAGCCTTCTGAGGAGACACATGCGCTGTTGGGCCTTTTTGTACATTGTGTCAACATGCAGGGTGAAGGTGTGACGGTGGTCAATCAAAGTACCAAGGTACTTGGAACTTTCAACCAGTTCCACTACTTGGCCTTCCAGTTTCAATGTCAATGTCTGCCTCTCACGGACAGCCATGCAAAGACCGCCCCCGACTGATTTCTCTGTTCTCCCCGTTACCCGATCATAGCGAATTAATGTGAACCCATTAAGGTTCAATGCAATGTCCACAGACAACCACGTTTCAGTGAAACAAAATAAACTTGTGTTTCGATAATCTGAATCAAGCTTAACCAGTGCGGAAAGTTCATCCATCTTATTACACAGGGATCGCACATTTGACAGAGTGAAATCAGGTAATGGTAGCTTACTTCCTCGTATTCTTAACCTGTCCATAATTCCTCCTCTCGACCCTCGTTTCCTCCGTATCCTTTTCCTCAACAGGATTTTCGCTATAAGATCCAGTTGGCCTGTTGTTATTGACTGGCAAGCTTGTAGCTTCAGCTACAGTTATGGAAGTGCACAACACTGGTAGGCAACAAAAACTGATGAATATGTGATATGTAATAAAGGCCATCATTAGTCTGACATTTACACGTCAGCCTGAAGCTAGGTTATACCATAGACTGTATAAAACATGAACGTAGTCTCCGTGATGTCACCCATTCTGAAGAGCCGTTGTGAAGCTCAGTGTGGGCGGCTCCGGCCGTCGCCATCTTGGCAGTGCCTGACTCCTGCTCCCATCCAATCCAAATATGGGCAAAGAGGTGGAGCGTGGGTAGAGCTGAGGTGGCCGAATGAAGCCTGATTGAAGAAACACACGCCTGTGACCGCAGCCACCGGTCACCTAAAGCGGCGTGTCCTTAATTATGCAGATCTTTAAGCCTGAATATAATTAAAACCGGTGAGTTAAGTTGGGCATTTGAACATAGGGGTCAATGGGGATTGACTCCCTTTTGGAGCCAGGCAAGTGGCCACTCGATGAACTGCAGATTTTGGCTTCATTGTTCAGCACCGGAGGTTGCCGCTTGGATAGTCTATATCCTTGGCGTTCCACTTCTGGGATTGCTCCGGTGCCGCAGGAAATACCGCCGGATGCATGTATATCCGTTTCCTTCCACTTTCTTTGTGTTGGAATTTTAAACTCTGGTGGATTTATGAGGACTCCTCAGATCTCTGCAGGGTAAACTGAGACAGCTAGCTAGACTATCTGTCCAATCTGAGTTTTCTCTCGCACGACTATTTTACAGCGGCTCCGTGCGAAGCTTAGCACCGCCCATGACGAATGTGATTGGTTTAAATAAATGCCAATATACCAGAGCATGTTTTTGACCCATCCCAGAATGCTATGTGGAGTAGCCAGACCCTCCTGCGCTCCGCAGCGCGTGAATGGTCTGGCGAAGCAAGACTACTGCGTGGGTAATACACAGGTGAATATGTAGGAATAAAGCCAATATGGCGTCCTCCTGCTCTTTTAGTAAAACAGAGCAATACACCCAATGCGACTTTCCCCCCCCAATCTACAGTGAAGTCACTCTCGGCTGAACTGACCATGACCAGATTAAGCTATACATCCCCCCTCCTACATGACACCACGTTTCCTGTCTGCTACTGTGTTTGATTCCCAGGACCTAGAGACAGGAGAGCCTGGGAGAGACAAAACACTCTCACACACACACACACACACACACACACACACACACACACACACACACACACACACACACACACACACACATATACACACAGTCAGGATAGATGGATGACTGGAGGCAAGGACAGAGAAGGCCAAACGATCGGCGTTGTAATGATAATAAAGTATCTTCCCTGGAACTGCAAAGTGGATTATTTTGTACTCTTTGGAGTGTTAACATAAATAGTGTTTTATCTTAATCAAGACTTCTGTTACTGCATGTTAACCAGACATTTCTAAAGCGGCCAACTCTAAGGCTGGTATTGTTTTTCTCCTCAGCAATAATTTCATAAATTGCTTGTGGGGAAAAAATAAATGTATCTTATACAAAACAAACAGGTTAGATTAAATAAGTCATTAATAATCCTCTTAAAGTGAGATCAGTGCATCAGAAATGTGACAGGATCTTAGGATCAAAGTAAACAACTGTGAGCACACTGTGGCTGAACTGGAAATTACAATTAGGGAGGAATCACCTGAGGTAGTACACACGTACCAAAACGATAATTTTTTTACCCGTCTTCCCTGGATTTGTTTCAAGAATAGTTGCATCCATACAGATCCACTTGTAAATGACTCTACGCGCTACATCATAACTATGTTATATCACAGGAATTCGCCAAAGAACGGAGAAGAAGAGCATTGTTACTTCCACTTCCCATCATAACATGACTAGCTAGACTAACGGTCTCTTAATACATCCATGGACTATAATAACTTTCACCATTGCTTATTTTATAAAGGCCTCCGCAAGAAAACGTGCCTTTGTTTATTTTTTTTTATTTTGCAATTCTGTCTGCCATTGTACATGATTGCAGCGCGCTAGCTGGCAGCGCGCTAAAGTTAGCTCTGCTAACTAGCTAACATCGGCACTCAAACAAACATCAATGATCCAATGTCTTTTTGATAATCTACACGTTTTTCTTGCAGTAGCCTTTCTACGATAAGCCGTGCTAAAAGTTACTATAATCGGTTCAAGGAGTTGATAAGCAGACAGATTAGCTAGCTAGTTGATAAGTTGTCTACTTCCACTTTATAACCAGACAGAGGTTTGCATCAAAAAGCGTCTCCGTGTGGATGGCCCCTGAGTTTTGCTTTACTTGTGGATGACCATCAGCATCTTAACGTTGCTAAACCAAGACAGTCTCATTACGATAAATTATTAGTGCATAATAGACTGAGAGTGTTTGAAGGATGATTCTAAAAGCCCAGTCACACCAGAAAGTGGCACCGCTAAATTCATCTATGCATCTTTGCTAAATAAACACTGCTTGGGGCTTGGTGACATACAGTGATATATATAGTGATATACAGTATACAGGGCTGGTTCATTAACTACAGTAGCTGGTGAGCTAGCAAGCCAAGAACAAGCTCAAATGAATATCTCTCTGGGCTTCTTTCTATTTTCTCTGTACCATCCACTTCCCCTGGCAGTTTCTTCTCAGCTGGCTCAAGTTAACAGATTATTCAGAGGACTTATTTGTACCATGGACTCCTCTCTCCTTACTGAAAACCATTTTTCTATTGTGCAGCAGTTTATACTCTAAAAATTGATGTAACAACACAGCTAAAAAGCGACAATAACTTCTTTTCCATTTTGACCTCTGTTTAGGCCTATTGGTCACTTAGACCTCAATGTGAAAATGTAATGCTGATTTATTGTTCCCCCCCCCCGAGCGAATCCATTATTTTTGGCAATTCCATTAGAAAGCTTTTGATTTTGCTTTAAAGCTAAAACTACTACCACTACTACATTAAGCAAACCCAACTGCCCCACGGGGACAATAAAGTTATCTACTACTACTACTACTACATTATGTGGCATGAATAAAATGGCAGTTGAGGCCGCTGTAGGGTCAGTGTTTGACAGACTGACAGACAGTCAAAGGAAAGGCATTTTGAGTATAATAACAGAGGAAACAATCGAAAACATCTGACAAGATGAAAGGTTGAAAAAGATGAAGGGCCTTAAATAACAAAGACAGGTTCATTATTGAGACTGATTACACAAAATGGCACACATTAACCAATCACAGAGGTTTAATAAATAAGGTAAGCGGTGGGGTATCCACTTCAGTTTGGGATTTAATCTCTGTGGTTGAGTGATTTAGAGGTGGGGGACTGTTTTCTAAAACCATATGACAGTGTTTGTGTGTGTTTGTGCAAGTTCCAGCAAGTGTGCGTGCATGCATATGAGGTCACGTGTTTGTAGCACTCCTTTAACGAGGAACTATTTATCAGTAGTATAAAAATTCTTCTTTAAAAGTCTAAAAGTACAACATATAATTAGAAGAAAATTACACTGTAAAAGTTTTTAAATGATCATGTATGAAGTTAAATATGTTGTGGCTGATGCTGTTTGACTTAGATATGTGTGTAATACAGCGCTCAGCCGAACAAGGATTGCCAGGATTGCATTATAAGGGTCACCTTGGACAATTTAACAGGTATGTTTACTCAGCCATATGCACACACACACACACACACACACACAAACATACTCACACATGCAGACGCCACCAGTACATTAGTTTGTCTGTGACCAAGGCGGTCATTATTAGAATAGTTGCTGTTGATGCAGACCTTCTTGGCTAATGGCTCACTGTTGCCTGCACCCCCCCCACACACACTGATAATTATACATTCCAGGGACACATTGTCTCAGTATGGCGGCTCTCCATGCCAGTCTGTCTCCATACGTCCATCTCTCCTCTCTTGTCTCACTGCATATGTCATTGAGTTTCCACAGAGTCATTCTAGACACCACTGGGTGGCCGGTGGTGATCGTGCACATACACACATATGTGCTTGTGTACTTTTTTTTTAAAGATACATTTTTGGGCTTTTCCACCTTTAATTGATAGGACAGCTAGGTGAGAAAGGGGGATGACATGCAGGAAATTGTCACAGGTCAGACTCAAACCCTGGACCTCTGCGTCGAGGCATAAGCCTCGAAGTATATGTGCGCCTGCTCTACCCACTGAACTAACCCGGCCACTGCTTGTGTACTTTTTAATGACGGGCCCTGATTACATTTTTTGCCTTTACCATAACCCGACCCTTACATGGACTCCATCCCTTGCCCTACCCTTACATGGACCTAGAATAAACCCTGTTTACAGGTTATCTTACTGTTCTCTCTGATGTTTTGTGATAAATCAAAAGCATACATCTGCTGCGCCTCAAATTCTTCACTGTTCTGTTACAGTGCACTACATTGTGTGTTCACCCTTTTTTTAATGTTGTCCAAATGTCTAGTGCAAATTTTGTTATCCCACATAGTGGACTGAAATAATCCCTCAATGCATCAGTCACTAACTGCGTGCCTCTATTGTGATGCACAAAACGAGTATCATATAACAGACGGTTTAGAGTCATTTCCTGTATTTGTGTCACATGAGTTTCCCCACTGCCACGCCACTTTTGGAGACCAGCGGCAGGTCCTGAGTGTGCTGATTCCAATGTGATAAGTGAATTTGAACACAGGTTATGACCAATTAAAGGTGCTGTAGGTAGGATTGTGAAGATCCAGGACTTAGCCAAAAAATGTGAACATTGACAACTTCTCAGTCCCTCCCCCCTTTCTGCTAAAGCCCAAAATGGTCTCCTAAGCCCCTCCCCACACAAGGGAGAATGAATGCGTGTGCATGAGTAGTGATTGACACTGCGACGTGACGTAACAGTGGCCATTATGAAGACGTTGTTAACGTTGTGAAATGGTCACAGTTTGGTTATGGTTATGCACCAAAACTACTTAGATGAGTTTTAAAAAAGACTGTGGTTTGGGTTAAAATCATCTGCTCCGTAACTTAACTTCCGTTACGTGACGCAGAGCGTGACGTAGTTCCGTTTGTTCTGTTTACTTATATTTTCAAACCGGAAACAAACTCCGGTGTCCTGGGTGAAAGTGCTGTGTTTGTTTGACCAATCCACCACCCCAACCTGCCTCTTTACGCAGCATTTGGTGCCCTTACTTCCTGCTTTGCTCCTGTAATAATTACGGGCCAATAGAGGGCGGGGCCACTGTAAATGTTAATATGAATCGTATTTGCTGCTTAATCACACAACGTATGGGAGCGTTTTTTCAGATGAGGCCAGTCTCTGTGGTTGCCAGGCTACCAGGAAACACTGCACAGAGGGGCTGTGTGGACAGATAAACTGTTGTCCATGACAAATAGTTACAGCACACAATCCCCTCTAAACGCCCAATTTGTTGTTTTAACATTTTTTGAATGCTGATTAAGCAAACGAGATGTTAATGTGTGCTCTTTGCATGCTGCCAGTCTTTATGCCAGTCTAAGATAACCGCCTCCTGACTCGAGCAAAATAATTACTGAGCGGACATGACAATAGTATTGATTTTCCCATCTCACTCCACGTAAGAAAATTAATGTTTCCCAAAATGCCCAGTTGTTCCTTTTACTCTAAACCAGTCTAATCTAATGCAATACTAATCTCAATCCCAAACTCAAATCCTAGAGTAGCCCAATGTACGTAAAGTGAGAACCAGCAAATGTCCACGTTGTGTGTTTTACTGACATCTGCTCTTTAGAAATACAGTCACACACACACTAACACACAATACTCATCTCACCCCAGGGTGCTGCATTTCCTCATCAGGCAGCAGTAAAGGCGGCATGCTGTGTCTGTCAGTTGTTGATGGACCAACTTCATTTTAATCATCCCTGACAATTGAATAATCACATTCATCATACACATGATTCCATATATATACCAAACACACACACACACACACATACACAGTGCGTTTCACTATCTTTGTGGGGACCCGTCATTGACATAATGCATTCCCTAGCCCCTTACCCTAACCTTAACCATCACAACTAAATGTCTAACCTTAACCCTTACCCTCACCCTAACCAGAACCTCATTCTAACCCTAATCCTAAAACCCAGTCTTAACCCTCAAACAGCCCTTTAAAGTTGTGGGGTCCAGCATTTTGGCCCCACAAAGCTGTCCGGACCCCACAAGTATACTGTATTCCCGTTTTTTGGACCCCACGTATATAGTTAAACAAGAACACAGATATACACACACACACACACACACACACACACACACACACACACACACACACACAGTGTCATTCAACGTAGGCACACACAGGCTGTAGATACACATCAATTGCCCGCCCAGCTTCTCTCTCTTTACGAGGGCTTGTCCTTTTTCCTGTCTGCTTCCAGATCATAACTCCACCCCTCACTACCCCCACCCCTCACTGCCTGCAGAGCTTCCACAAATGAGATAAGAGCACTAATGTGATTGGGAAGAGAGAGAGAGAGAAGGAAAGAGACAGAGATAGAGAGAGAGAGTTTCTAATTTAATAGAAACTCCATCAGGCTAATGGAACTGTGGACTGACCAGCCTCCTACACACACACACACACACACACACACACACACACACACACACACACACAATTTACTCTTCACTATAGTGTACCTTGTGAGCGTGGGAACCTATTAGCATTCACCACAATACGTTGGGCTACAGAGCTAAATGAATACGCAGAAAGAGGGGACATGGAAGGTTGAAAGAGGAGGATAAACCAATGAGTGTGATAGATGGACTGGCGGAGAAGAAACAGAAATATTACTTTAAGATGGATGTTCACAGAAAAACAAAAAAGGCCCACAAATTAGAGGGAACAAAGCACAAAATAAGGTGGACAGTCAACTTATGTGATGGTCACCCGGTGCAGACAGTTCACCAATCATGGCTGTGCAGGTTTATGATAATTGTTGAGGCCGGGACAATGTGAATGGACACTGAGGAGGTGGAGTCAGGTTGGGAGGGGGCGAGATGATGGATGGTTTTTTACTCCCAATCTGTCTGGCACAACAGAAATAAATGAGTGTGTACTTCTTATCTGGCTACGTCGTACACACAAACACTACTGATTCTCATTCACATACAGGCCTGTCAGCTGATTTATTTCCACTTAGAATCTCAAGTGCGGAAATTTGGACAAGTGACAAAAACTTCAAAGAGGACGTGTCCTTGAGCTGTACGGTTCTTGGACTTCTCTTTTTTCTCTCTTTTCATCTTCTTCCCTTCAGTCGCAGCACTTCTAGTCAGGATCGCTCTTCTCATCGGAATTTCTCATTTCTGACAATACATACTATATTTTTGACAAATGGGATGTCATCACATTTTACATCACATGTATTTTATGTTTTGGATATGTGATCTTGTATTTATTGCTGCAGTAATACTGATCATCTTGGTTCAGGGGTTTGGGTTATGGGTAGGGCTGAGGAAACACAGGGCTGAGGGAACACAATGCTGAGGGAACAAAGGGCTGAGGGAACACAGGGCTGAGGGAACACAGGGCTGAGGGAAACATAGGGCTGAGGGAACACAGGGCTGAGGGAACAAAGGGCTGAGGGAACACAGGGCTGAGGGAACATAGGGCTGAGGGAACAAAGGGCTGAGGAAACATAGGGCTGAGGGAACACAGGAGGGAACAAAGGGCTGAGGGAACAAAGGGCTGAGGGAACAAAGGGCTGAGGGATCACAGGGCTGAGGGAACACAGGGCTGAGGGAACAAAGGGCTGAGGGAACACAGGGCTGAGGGAACAAAGGGCTGAGGGAACACAGGGCTGAGGGAACACAGGGCTGAGGGAACACAGGGCTGAGGGAACACAGGGCTGAGGGAACAAAGGGCTGAGGGAACACAGGAAGGAACATAGGGCTGAGGGAACACAGAACACTAACCCTACTGCAAAGGAGGGTCTGGCTAGTCCACACAACATTCCAGGATGGGGAAAAAAAGTTATCTGGTTTATTGGCATTTCTTTAAACCAATCACAATCATTTTGGGTGGTGCTACCGAGCAACTGCGCCTCTGCAAAACAGCCTCAGGAAGAAACTTGTTTTGGTGGAACATGTGTACGTTCAAAAGTAGTTTTAGTCGTGCAACAGAAAACTCAGATTGGACAGATAGTCTAGCTAGCTGTCTGGATTTACCCTGCAGAGATCTGAGGAGCAGTTAACCATAGTCCTCACAAATCCACCGGAGGTTAGAACGCCAACACAAAGAAAGTGGAAGGTGACGGACATCCAGCCGAAAATTAGGGACATCCGGCGCAATTTCCAGCGCCACCTGAACAATCCCGGAAGTGAAACGTCGTCGATATAGACTAGTGAGGAAGCAGCTATGTTCAAACAGCCAGAGCAGGAGAATAAGAACTGTATTTACTGAGGAATAGGAGTTTATTAGTGAGAGAGAGTTACATGGGTACTCTGTGTGTGTGTGTGTGTGTGCGTGCGTGTGTGCGTGTGCGTGCATGCATGTGTGCATGTGTGTGTGTGTGTGTGTGTGTGTGTGTGTGTGTGTGTGTGTGTGTGTGTATTATATTATTGTCTAGTTTAACCTAGCCCGTGTACATAGGCCTGTTACGATTAAAGGACTTCAACTTTAGAATTTCAAAAAATACTATAGCCTGATTCGGACAAAATAGTTATACCAGTAGTTTAAATAGTGATAGTACATGTTACCAGTGCTCTGACACTTAAAAAGAAAAATCACTCAGTCATGATTTTGATTCTAATTTCTCAATGCATTCATATGTCTTTGAGCCTTTAAACAGCACAATCTGTGCTTGAGCCAACGCAAGTATGAAAAGATAAGCTACAAAGCAGTACTAGTACAAATACTTAGAGAGAAATGGCATAAAGTGTACAGAGATAAAAACACAAGACAAAGTAGGTACAGTACATCATCTGGGTGGACACCGTGGACTCAGACATCCGGCATCTCTTTTACTCTCAGTCACTGCTGCTTTTGGTCTGCAACAGCACATGGAGAAGAAGAGGAGGAAGCAGAGGCAATGCTTTCTTTACCAAACTGATTATTGTTAACATTGTTTGTAATGAGATTACAGTATATCAAATGATAAGGGTCCATATTGTTACATTGATTTTGCATGTGTGTATTAATGCTGGTTACAAGATCCATAATGCATTATACATTCAGTCTCCTCTTAACAGCCAAGCTTTATGAAGGGATTCACACACACACACACACACACACACACACACACACACACACACACACGGAGACAGACATACCAACTCCCACTGACAACCACTCATAATAACACTAATATGTCACTGTGACTTTGGGATCACATTTTATTTCTCCTATCTAATCTAGACAGATCTCTCTTCTGTCTCTACTAAACCTTCTCACTATATTTCACGTTTCTGTATCTGACATAAGGAATAACATTCAGCATCCAACAGATTCCACTTTAAGTCATGAAAACTCCAGAAGATCCTGTACAGCAGAACGGAAATAAAATTTGTTTTAATAATTTCATAAACAACACTATGTATAGGTCTGTGAGAGTTTATGTCTGTGAGTGTGCATGTCTTGTTTCCACCTTCAGAGGGAATGCAATTAGGTGATATTAGAAAAAATGATATCAACTTGTGTCAGCTAATTTGCTTTAAAGGATAAGGCTGGTGCTATTCTTTATTTGTCAACTTTTATGAAAAGACCAAAACCAACAATGAATTAATGGTACTAACAAATATTGTCTGTGTATCCAAAGACTGATATATCCCATTCCTCTGTGTCTT
The DNA here is from genome assembly GCF_031162955.1 of Sander vitreus. Lineage (NCBI taxonomy): Eukaryota > Metazoa > Chordata > Actinopteri > Perciformes > Percidae > Sander > Sander vitreus. The sequence goes on along the minus strand of NC_135855.1, from coordinate 3,152,901 downwards.
AGAGCTCCATCGATGTCCAAAAACTATTAAAAACACATCAATGCCGTGCTCCTTCATTGGCATGAACATGGGCACTGTGATTGTGGGTCAGTCCCACATATTCCATCCTGCTGCTGTATGCCCACAAAGTGCGGTGGCCCTGAGAGCTCAACATACTGGAACTTAGAGTTTATTTTCGATTGCTAAATGACAGTGGGCACAACTGGAGCTACATCTGCACAGCAGCAGCTCATGTGGACCAAACTTAAGTTTGTGTTTCATTGCTAGAACACAGTTTTCAAAACTGCTGTCAAAACCACACATTCAAAACAGAATGGATTTCAGCCTGATGAATTTTAAACACTGCTGATTGCAATTTCAGCTGAAAGGCTAAGCAAGTGTCTTGTTTTAGACTTGTTAGTGAACACATAGTGTATATATATATATATATATATATATATATATGTAACTGTTTTATTCTTGCTTGGAGTTTCAGAGTCTTTATGAACTTTCCCTATATAGGAATATACAGTTACATACATTGTACCGTTATAGAGAAACAGTGAACAGGTAAAAGAGCAAAGATACCAATAGGTCCAGGTAAGATGTCTGAGGTTACATACACAGTTATACAAACATCTGAAAAACACTTCATTTACTACAGTAAAACTGTGCAATTTCAGAAAGTAATTGAGGTGGAAGCATTGGAAACACCACATTCATTTGAATGTATAGTTGATGCAGGTGCATGGCAAGCCAGGCCATCCAATGATGATGAAAACGTGTGGCCTGATGCTGGAGAGAGGCAGAATTAGCCCCACAATGCTTTGTTACTATAAATACCTTTAGTTTGGAGCTTTTTTTCCCCAGTAATTACGTTAATTACTACAGACAAAATAAAAAAATAAATATATATATATATATATATTAAAGCACACTGCTGATTTTCATTCCTTCTTATTTACCTTAAAAAACTGGTTATGTTATAAAATAAAATACATAAATTCATGTGAAAGAAAATATTGATTTGTATGAAATCACAAAAATTATTAAAAACTGTGAAGATTGCATGTAAAAGTGTTTTAATTTCTGTATTGGTGTTTGATGCTAGTGTTTTTACTCTCAGTGTGTTCTGAGTGACAGTGTGTGTTGTCTAGATGAGGATTGTTCATAGTGTTTGGCTGCACTGAGCCTGTTTTGAGACATGTGTTAAGAGTTTTAGTGTTAGGAATGAGTTTTGCAGGTGATGTGAACTGTTTAGCTCAGCTGACTGTTGGTAGTGCAGACTGGAGTTAGAATTTTGCACATGTGGCTTCAGTTGTGACCACTGTCGTTTAGCAATCGAAAAAAAAAAAAACTGTAAGTAAAGACATCCAAATAGAAAAAACTCTTAAAGAAAACAACACATACGCAGCACTTAGAAAAAACGGTTACACTTTACTTGAAGGTATCTACATAAGTGACACTGTCATGAACATGTCATAAATGTTTATGACATAACGCTTCTTTTAGTAAGTGTCATTCGGTTTTTGTCATGACAAGTTATGGTTTGGGTTAGGGTTAGGGTTTATGTCATGTGTTCATGACAGTGTCATGTCACTCATATGTAGATACCTTCAAGTATAGTAAGTAAGTGTTACTGAAAAAACACTAAGTGAGAAAACACAGCCCAATACAGGTTTCCCATAGTTTGTAAGTCATGGAGGGATTGAAGTAGGCTATCCATAAGTGGTGTTGGGGAAAAAAGAAGTTTGGTAGGAAGTGTGCCCCAGCTGTGTCTGGGCATGTTCAGCCCAGAAACAGTTGACATGGTACTACTTTAAGTGTTTCTGTACTTGTTTGTGTTTTGTGTATTTGCAGTGTCTGTATTTACAAGTTTACAATTTATTCTTCTGGTTTTCCAAGCAGCTTCAAGTGCATTACCAGCATCCTATGGACTGGAGTTGAGCCAACCCTGATTTGCATGTAGAAGTGTAAAGTGTCTTACTTCTTATCTGGATACAAGACACTTGAAATGACACGTGTAAATGTGGTCCCTCTAGCAGCTGTAGGAATTGAGTTGGGTCTTGTCCTTCAGGAAGAAAGGAGGAAGTAGTGTGACGTTCTCCACAGAGGATGGAGGTCAAGTTGCATGGATGGGTCAACACTTTGATATTGGAGACTGCTGTTTGGTTCCTGTTTTCTACTGACAGTCAATGTCGGTTTGTAAGTACTTATTTTAACCCAACCATTATTCCTAACTCTATCAAGTTTTTAATGTGCCTCATTTTACCAAACAATTTTCATTTTTACATTGACATGCATTAATGGGATGTGAATGCACACATATGGAGAGAGAGAAGGAGAGAGGTGAGCCTGAACCTATTGCAGCATAATTCAGGGCTGGTCCGAGGCAAACCTGAGCCAGCCCTATCTATAAACTATATCAAAGAGAAGAGTTTTAAGCTTACTCCTAAATTTGGAGTCACTGTCTGCCAGACTGGGAGCTGATTCAACAGGAGAGGAGCCTGATAGCTATAGGCTCTGGCTCCCATTTGACTTTTGGAGACTCTGGGAACCACAAGTAACTCTGCGTACAGAGAGCGCAGTGCTCTAGTGGGACTATAAGGTACTACAGTATGAGCTCTTTCAGATGACTGACCCAGAGCTTTGTAGGTAAGGAGAATGATTTTAAATTCAATAGAGTAAATATTCAATTACATGCTGGGACAATAAGACCAATTTCTTGATTTTATTCATCTTTTTTCTATCAAAAACACTCCTTAATGCACTTACACACGCGTACACTCCCTCCCACCACTCACACGCAAAGACTCACTTCCAGTAACAGTAGGTTCAGCTAACCAATTAACCCACTAATGTGTGTGTGTGTGTGTGTGTGTGTGTGTGTGTGTGTGTGTGTGTGTGTATGACTTACTGTGACAGTGTGAATGGGGAGGTGCACGGATGGAGCTGTATAGGAACTGGGTGTGGAAATGTGACTATGTGTGCCAAGGGACTGGCCCACAGGAAGACAGACACACACAAACATACACACACACACACACACACACACACACACACACACACACACACACACAGGGAAGGCCTGTGGACGAGCTGGGAACATAAATGGCAGAACTCCGATGGGCACTGTGCCAGCTGGCTGTGTGTGTGTGTGTGTGTGTGTGTGTGTGTGTGTGTGTGTGTGTGTGTGTGTGTGGGGGGGGGTGTAAAGGATTTACAAGTTTTTTTTAAAGGTGGCCAAATGGGTTTGAACCACAGAGTGAAGTGTCCAGCAGCTGGCTGTCTGTAGCCACAGAAGGTGTTCAGATCACATGATCCTCACTGGCTAAGTGGCTTCCCTTTCTAATGCAACCTGTTTAGCATCTGGTTCAAACAGCAATGTGGACTAAGTCATAACCATCTGTCTAATTCAGAAGGCTTCATGGTATATTCTATTGCAGATAGAAAATATTGCCACTGGCATGACCTCTCCCAAGTGTAGCCTATACCTACTGTATCTGAAAACAGAGCAATCATACATGAAGCTAATGGGTCCAAAAGATACAGCAGACAAGATTTGTATATACAATCCATCCATCTTCCATCTGCCTGAATCAGGAAGCAGGGTTGAAATTCAGAAGAGCACCAAATTAAACCAGCTAAATCAATTCACTGTTTGCTTAAGTTAAATTAAATTGTGCTGTTTGAACACTGGACAGAAACATTCCTTGTTCAGGGAAAGTGATGACTCAAAAAGAAAAGAAATTTAAACTGTCTCCTCAACAAGCATCTCCATCCAGAGAAAAGTTACAGCTAACAACCTTACAGCTAATGTTACATTTCCTTGGCTCATAGCAATCAACAGTTTTACTATTGAAGGGGCTGTGTTGTGGTTTGATCCCCTGTGTGTTTCCCTGTTCTCTGTATCCTGTTTTGCTGTATTGTTTTCATTTTCTCCTGTTTCTGTCTCTGGATTCACGTTTGAGCTTAGATGGGGCCCAAAAAATCAAGCCGACCCTACTCGAGCCCGTGCACGTTGTGTCCGAGCCCATTAACTGTAGTTATGAGCCCGAGCCCGATTTAAACCCAACATTTTTTTGATACGTGGGCCGTTATAACTGACGTTCTCGACTACAATTCCGAGTTGTTTGAACTACAGAAATCTGTTTAGAAGGGTATGCTTGGAGAAGTAACAAAAGAGGACATTGAAGGCTGACTATCATTTTTTCTGCCATGGCGAGCCTGCTTCATGTGTCTGTTCATCGTCAGACGTTTTTCTTTTTTTCTTTACATCTTCAAGCTCCATGTTGCACTTAAGCTGAACCATACAGCCCAGGTAGGCCCAGTGCAAGGGGAGGAGACGCTGCACATGATTATGGCATATACTGTATATAGCTTTCTCCCCACCCAATTAGACTAATAAAGTAATGTTTAAAAGAAACACAAATGCTTGATCAAGGGCCCGGCTCGGCCCGGCCCGAGGATAGTGGCGGGAAATGTCGGCCCAACCCGGGCTGTGGGTCGGAATTCGGGCTTGGGCTCGGGCAGAGATTCTAACCTCTAATTCACGAACCTTGTCCATTGTTATGTTTCGTTTGTTATTTTTTTCCTTGTTCTCCGTTTTCTTTTCCTAGATCCATTCATTAGCTGTGTTCGAAACGGTTCCCTCATTCCCTCACTCGCCATTCCTTATACAGCGTTTATTAAAATAGTGAACTATTTAGGGAACGACCAAACGAGATTTCGGACACTCACTGAAAATATCGTTGCGTCAGTAGGTGTGTGACGAAGGATTGGGCATCGAGAACTGAATGACCATTCCATCGGAATCGTTTCTTTATTGGAATCGTTTGGAGGATTTCATTTCAAATCTGATCATCGGTTCGAAATTTAACAATTTCTCTCTCATATTGCTCCTCATAACCACTGAATACTGTCAAAAAATCTAACCCAAAGTCCAATTATTATGGACGTTATCTGACATTAAGCGTTTCTGTTTCATTAGAGCCTATCGTAAGGAAAAGGCTTAATGTGGTTTAATGTACCTAAACAACGATCAGTGATCACCAAATTTCTCATGGCCATATCTTGTCATGAACACTTAAGCCTGTCAAAAAAACTTAAGTTATCTCACATTAACGTTTTCTTCTTTATTGGCGCCTATGGCGAGGAAAAGGCTTAACGTGGTTTATAATGGTGATCACTGATCGTTGTTTAGGTACATTAAACCACGTTAAGCTTTTCCTTATGATAGGCTCTAATGAAACAGAAACGCTTAATGTCAGATAACGTCCATAATAATAGGACTTTGGGTTAGATTTTTTGACAGTTTTCAGTGGTTATGAGGAGCAATATGAGAGAGAAATTTGGTAATCATCGATCATTGTTTAGGTCAATTAAACCACGTCAAGCCTTTTCCTCGCCATAGGCGCCAATAAAGAAGAAAACGTTAATGTGAGATAACTTCTATATAATCGTTGGATTTTGGTTTAGTTTTTTTGACAGGCTTAAGTGTTCATGACAAGATATGGCCATGAGAAATTTGGTGATCATTGATGGTTGTTTTCCGACCTTAAGCCACGTTAAGCTTTTTCACGTTAAGCGTTTTAGAATGTCCCTCCTTTACTTCCTGTATTATTTTGTGATGTCCGGTTTCATGTGTCTTTGTCTAGCTTTGTTTCCTGTTGAGTCTGATTAGTCCCTGATGTGTTTCACCTGTTCCTCGTCAGCCCTCACGTCACCTGTCCCTCGTTACCACCGTCCTCTCCTTGTGTATCTCAGTTTTGGTGTTCTCTTGTTCGGCGTCAGATTGTCTGCAGTCATTCCTATCTGTGTATTTCTAGTGTCGAGTTTCGAGTGTTTCTGGATTTTTCTTTTAGTGCCTGCCTGTTTTTGGATCCAGCTATTGTTATTAAAGCTTGCTTTTTTTCTTCTATCAACCTGCCTACTGGTCTCCTCCATTAGGGTCCTCCTTTGGAATGTGCAAACCGTGACAGGACTCATACTGAATGAAAAAAAATAAAACAGTGAGCTGGGATTACCTCCACACGGCTCTCACAGACCGTTGCCCAATACATAAAATACCTGCTTTTTTTCACGGTCACATGCATGCACGGCCGGAACGGCTATCAAAACAAAGAACACACACAGAGGGAGTGTGACTTCATTCTCTGCTCAGGACGCCATTGCTGCACTATATCTTTACATAGCAAATATTTGTTTGCTGCTATATTAATGTGCTGAATATCAAGTACAGGCCCTTTAACAATTAATGGAATGACAATGTATACTGTGACGGGTGTCATATGGACATGTCAGTTGTATCACAGTGAGGTAGTCTTGACAAAGTCTGAACCTATTGTTCTTAATCACAACTATGGGCATACTGGTCATTTTTGGATGCCATTAACAACATCCCAGGCAACATTAATATAACAGTGTTACAGCCCTGGTTGCGTTTAGGTTCGAACAATTCTGAGAGGAAGTGCTTTACTCAGGGAACAAAAATATTGAATGCACAAATCCCTGAGTGTATCTGAAAAAATGCGAGGAACTATTTTTAAGGGGTGTTGTTTTTGTCAGCCTGTCTAAGCAACATCCTCATTATTTTTATCATCAGTGTCGGAATTGTGACAAATGAAGTGGAACAAGTATTTCAAACTTCTCGAGAGCACTTAATGCACATGAAATCAGCATGACATCAGAGTGGCCTCTGTGGCTGCACACTTAAACCGGGAGAAGCTAAAAAAACTACATTTCTATGTCTTGTATGTGTCAGTGCAAGTTACCTTACACAGAGACACAGGAAAAAAATCACACAGAATTATTCATAAGGAGGAGTCTTCAGGCGGCAAGATCGTCTTTCAAAGACTTCAAGTTCCTTGCTTCATAGTGAAGTCAGAGACAAGTTGGTGTACCAGTAGTTTCTGGCACATACACAGTGTTGGGGAGTAACGGAATACATGTACGTATTCAGAATACAAATTATGAGTAACTGTATTCCGTTACAGTTACAATTTAAATAGTTGGTATTTAGAAAACAGTTACATTGTTGAAATCAATGGATTACATGACGATACTTCTCTGTTTCACGGGTTTATTCACTCTCACAACTCCATGCATTTCCCAGAAGCCCCAATATGAAAACGAAAACATTTGCTATTTGCGTGATCACTGATAGAGGTAAAGATGGAGCAGGAACCGGCACAACAGAGCCAGGGCAGGAATGCGTTTCTATCTTGGAAATTCAAACAGCATTTCACATTAAAGAAAGAGAAGAGAGAACGAAATACAACTGTGCACTGCAGTGCAACCTCTGCTTGCCAGCAACCAACTTCCTTTCAGCGTCCAAATTACTCCACCTCCAACCTGAAGAAACATCTTAAAGTAAGTTATTTTTAGCCAAGGGTAGTCGTCTGCTGTAGTTTTACTGGTCACCTTGCTATTTTATAGTTGACGTGCGACTTTACATTCTCCTACGTGCTGATTTACTAGCCCCAGAGCCGTTGAAAGACTCGCCCCGTTTGACATGTTAGCTAACGTTAGCTAAAATTAGCTCGTGGTAGCTTAGACTGCGGTTAGATTTTTGTAGTATGCAGTTCTGGATTACAAAAACAAAAATCTATCTGCTTGTTTAGGTACACATTCAGCCAGTTGGAACAGAAGAACACACCAGAATAGGCCTGTTTAGTAAGCTGGATGTGATGGCCGCATTCCTACTTATAAAATGCAATTCAATGTGGAAGTACTCCAAGTATTTAGAATACGTTACTCAGATTGAGTAACGTAACGGAATACGTTACAAATTACATTTTTGGGCATGTATTCTGTACTCTGTAACGGAATACGTTTTGAAAGTATCCTTCCCAACACTGCACATACAGTGCTATGTCAGTCACCGTCAGACAACTGCGACTTGTAGCCAGCAGGGAAAACATCACATGAGCTCAAAGCAATTAAAACACGCAGACACCCACAGAACAAGTCACAGACAAAGGCAGAAAGTCCCACAAACACAAGGCATTGTGTACAACACACAATATCCCATGTCCTAAGGGATGTAGACTTGATGTAATTCCTCTGTTGAGGCGGGAGGCCACTTCTTGTCTGCTTGTGGTTGAGGTCTCACTTTAGTACATCCTAAGGCTCATTTTTTACATTCTTAACTCGACTGCTCAGTTTGTACTGCTTGTTGTTTTGATGTAGTCATTTTAAAAACGCAAACCTCACGTGCTGGTTAAGTTAAGGAGGGGTCATTTTCCACATCTCTCTTTTGCAATTGCCATACCTGCCACACCTGTCGCTTGAGCTTCGGGGCTTGAAATAGCACTATGTTTGGGGGGTTATTGCTTCACTGCACTAAATCGTACACAAAGAAAGAAAGAGACTGTCCTTTCCCAAAAAACGCCTACATACGTTCTTTGTTCAATAGCAATTACGACCTTTATTAACATTTATAGGGACCTGGCCCACAAGACGCCATAGTAGTTATAACAGGAGCAAAGCAGGAAGTAAGGTGACGTAGTATAAGAACGTCAAATTTGCGCATGAAGGTAAGAAGGTAGGTTGGGGTGGTGATCAAACAAACAAAGGACTTTCACCCAGGAGACCATTGTACCCGTAGGTTCCATTTGAAAATAAAAGTAAACAGTGAGAACAAACTGAGCTAGATCCCATTCTGCTTCACGTGCATAATCGGATGTGTAGTGGCGTCTGATTTTAACCCAAACCATTTTTTTGTAAACTTCACTAATAAGTATTGGTTCCTAAACATAACCAAGTAGTTGTTGTGCCTAAACCTAACCAAACTGCCATCATTATGTTCTCTGGTTGAGATATAAGGCCGTATTTCCTGCCACCGCTAGGGAAGCTGATCTGTGAAACGCTCCTGTGGGTCGTATTAGAGGGTAGGAATAAACAGCCTATATCGTAGTATGGTTTGGATAACTTGTTGGAAAGAAAACAAAGTAGGAGAGTTGCAGAGATTACACACGAGAAAGGTCATGCACCAGACAGTGCGATATGCCTCTTATAGCCCGCTGTTCCCCCAGGGGAACCGAGAAACACAATTTCCCATGAATTGTCTCCGGTTGCTTCAGCATGTGCAGTGGTTGCACCATGCAGAACATAACCTTCAGTTCCTAATATTTCCGGCCAGGTCTAGCCGCGTAACATTTAAATGGCATGTACTTCTCTCATTAAGTGAGATGTACTTGTGGTGTGCATCATACAGGAAGAGGTTTAATCCCCACCTACACAGCTGCACAACAAGAATAGACGAGGACTAGACAGACGGCCGACTGGCAGGATAAATAGCCCTATAAATCTACTGAACTGCCTTGTGCATGTGTGTCTGTGTGTGTGTGTGTGTGTGTGTGTGTGTGTGTGTGTGTGTGTGTGTGTGTGTGTGTGTGTGTGTGTGTGTGTGTGTGCTTGTTTTACTATATTCGTGGGGTCCAAAAACTGGGGAATACAGTATACTTGTTGGGTCTGCACAGACTTGTGTGGCCCAAAATGCTGGACCCAAGTTCAAAGGTCTGTTTGAGGGTTTAGACTTGGTTTTAGGATTAGGGTTAGAATGAGGTTCTGGTTAGGGTGAGGGTAAGGGTTAAGGTTAGGCATTTAGTTGTGATGGTTAAGGTTAGGGTAAGGTGCTAGGGAATGCATTATGTCAATGACGGGTCCCCACAAAGATAGTGAAACAAACGTGTGTGTGTGTGTGTGTGTGTGTGTGTGTGTGTGTGTGTGTGTGTGTGTGTGTGTGTGTGAACTTGACATTATTTTGTTAGTGCATCACCCCAGGGATGTATGTTAGTGGTCATAACGGAGGTGTTTGCTAACTTACTATCGGTCTGCATTCCTGAGCCAGATAAAATAACAAGACAACACAATACAAATACCAATGCAAACACATTCCATGCCACAGACAATAACCGGGGTGGCAGAGATGTTCTTATAGTGGCGTCTCATTTAATTTTCACCCAGCGTGCATTCTCATGTCTACTGGTGCTGATACATCCGTCCTTTTAACTTGCTGTCTCTCTGCTACATCTGATCTGAACTCTATTTTACAACCTTGAATGGGAACACAATTACATTTTTAAGGGGAGTAGGATTTTGAGAGTCTCATTCGACCAGATAATGATATTGTAATATAATAGATGGTGATATTGTATTTCTGCAGAGGTTCATAATGTTGTTGCTGAATACATTTCAGCTTTTTTTTACTCTAAAGCCAAAAAAAATCCAGCTTTCATTAGTGCAGTATTTAGCAGTCTCGCCACACTTCTACATGTGTTCACTTCTACGTCTTCTTGTTTCTGATGCATCGCTGCTCTAAAAATCCATCTTATCCTTCTCTGTTATGAAGGCTTCTATGTTTCACTTTTAGTCTGGCTTATTGTGAGTGTCTTATTTAGTTGTCACATTTAAATGTACATGACATAGAGATACTAGCAAAAGAGTTTGGTTTTGTCACAGTTACATAGCTATCAAGGTACAGCAGGGGGATATTTTGTGAGTCAGGCTAACTGTTTCTCTCTGCTTTGAAAGCGAAATAGCCTTTTCCCCAAAATGTCGAACTTTTCCTTCAAGCATTACTTAAGATGATAGGAGCTCCCTAACCCTAAGCCTAACCCAGGTACAGCCGCTTCATTGTATGCATAATAAACAAACTAATTCCAATAAGACAAAGCAGAGTCTGGATTTAGTCCACAATCATTGTGCTATTCAGTAAACTAAAACTAAACACACAGCTCATTTCTTTGTCAAAGCTGAACTTTATAATGTTTTCAGGTTTCCAGCCGGGCTGCCTCAGGCGTAATGTACAACTTATGGAATGGTATTCCCCTCTACTGTAACTGTCCTCCAGCTCTGCTAGCAATGTGGTTATCAATCTCAAGGATGAGATTTTGCTAGGTGACAGTGCGAGGACAATGCTGCCATTCAACCAGCCGGCAGCCAGCGGGCCAGACACACATCCAGCAGGTCAAACAGCCAGTTTATCAGCAAGGGCCTGATTCAGAATGTACAGTTTAATTATATCATATTAAAAATGCATGCCTTCTGTGAATTGAGATGTGCAGATTTGACATATTTAAAGAGTGGTAGTTTGATGATGCCTTTGCTTGTACATTCATTAATTTATATTATTGCATCCCAGTCTCTGAAATTTTACAACAACTAATGTATCCTGAATTGTAGCAACACCAAACTGGTATTTGCAGTTGTGGCGCAAAATGTAATGCAAGCTATAAATGAATCATACTGAAGCCTTCATAACAGAGAAGGATGAGGAGTTTTAGAGCAGAGATTTATCAAAAATAATAAAATCTAAATTAAATGCCAGACTCGACGTAATTGTTTACAGCTGTTGAAAACAATGGAAGTGAAACAAGCATACTCTTGCCCCTTGTAACACTGGTGACACCACCGCGTTTTTCTCCACACATGTGAACACACTACTACCCTTGTTCTACCAAAATTAGCATATATACGCAGGTTTAAATGTAGGTAAACACACTAAAAATAAAGGATAGACTCCCTTCACATTGCCAGTAGACAAGTGTCTATTTTTTTCTGGTGCAAAACATTCGACGTCACGAACACGCGAGAAATACAGTAGTAAGTAAACAGTAGAAGGCTGTAAGGGCGCTAGTGAAAATGTTACGGTGGTTGCTTCTTTTTTATAGCTCTTACTCATTCAGTCTCGGTGCCGACTAATTGGACTAATTTGCGGTTTGGGCACAGATGGACAGAATCAGGGAAACCTGATAGCTCGCCTGGTTGAGCGTGTGCCCATGTACAAAGGCTCAGTCCTGGGGTTCGATTCCGACCTGCGGCCCTTAGCTGCATGTCATCCCCCCTATCTCTCCCCTTTCATGTCTTCAGCTGTCCACTCAAACAAACTATTAAAATGCCCCAAAAAATATTCTTTAATTAAAGATGGACTGCATTTGTGGCCGACAGAAGCAACGCATGTCTTGCATTGGCGAAAGCATCGCGCCGGAAAAGGGATCGTAAATTAGCGTGCCCACCCATGTGTCATGTTTCCATTACTGCCGATCAGTGCGGGAGTCGATAAATTCCTGTCTACTACTACCGCAGAGTCATTTGTCCCGGGAATGAATGCCGATTGTAACCTTTCCCACTGAAGACAAAAGCCAAATGTTAGTGGGTGTTTACAGGGGCGTCGTACTGGGGGGAAAAGGGGACTGAGTACCCAGGGCCCTCATGTGAGGAGGGCCCAACAAGATGTTAGAATGAATAGCTGTGGATGCGGGGAGGGGCCCATAGAAAATGCCTTTCTACAGGGCCCAGAATGTTGTGCTACGCCCCTGGGTGTTTATTTGGCTTCTGGGAAAGGGGTATTATTGAAGAAAGACAGACAAGTACTTGTGTGGAATAACCACACCTTACTATAGTCAGAATCTGAATATAATGACAGAAACACCACAGGTCTTGCTTATTTCTATTGACACCTTAAGTGCGCATCTTGCTAAAGGCCTAACTCTGGGTTGGACTGCATGTAGAAACTCACCAGCTGTGTAGAATTGAAATGAGGCTAGTGTCAGACACTCAGCAAGCAAAAAACCTGAACTCCAAATAACACCTACGCTGAGCTGCTTATCAACCTCGTCAGTCTGTTAGAAAGTTGTGCAGGCAGACGGTAGATAGAAAGCAGCCACCTACTCAGCCCACTCAGCCAGTCAGGAGTGCATCAAGACTGAAGCCATTGCCCTGGGCTGAGATGAGACGGAGGCTGGAATACATATAGAGGCGAGAGTCAGGCCAGACTGCCGTCACTCTGCACAATAATCATTTATTCTGACATGAGAGAAAGGCACAGTAGTTGTTAGAACAATGGAGGGAGGGGGTGAGAAGAGACTGAAAATGAGTTGCTGACGTCAAAAACAGCAAAGGACATCTCTGAAGCAGGTTTTGGCTCAAAATGGTTTTTTTTGTTCAATTAAGATTCAGGAAATGGGAATTTCCAAAACCAGACATTTACTTTAATTTCAAGTCTATAAAAACATTAATGAAAGAGAATAGTTTTTTTTCATTATGTTGTCATTTGCACTTTTTATATCAAGCGAATCTGAACTGCCAACAGGGCCCAATCACTTCAAGTCTCTCATGCTCACTCTGTCTGGCTGACTTACAGCCTCTCATTTCATGTGTGTCAGTGTGCAGGCATATCTTAACTTTGAGAGTGCTATCACAGGAATCCTTGTGGCCTCAGGCAGGATCTGACAGAGAAGCTGAAACGAAGACAGAACAGGCTCGCCTCGACAGCGCGATGAATGAGCAGCAGTGATAGAGGGAGATGAAGCGAGCCAAGAAGGGATTCTGCCATAAAAAAAGATGAAAATGGGGCTGAAAGGGAGCTAAGATGTAGAGGCCCAAGCTGTGCGGTGAGCACCGTCTGACTACTGCGTGTAAAGACTAGAAGCTATTCTTGTAGAAAGAGGTGAATGAAGAAAGCAGCAATATTCAATTAGCTACATGTAGTATGACACTTTCCTTTAGAAAGCTTGCTTTAATCCACATTAACAAATGAGACTGTGGTCCAAAAATGTACTGTCATGGCAGCAGGCAGTATTGTTCATGCTAATGTTTCTCAAAATAGAACCATATTCTCTGACACCCATTGCTTCTTTTAAACAGGATGTGTGTACTTGGAACAAAATGTACACACCAGGACTGATAAAACATAAGACATACAATAAAACATGTGACTGTGCAGTTACTGTAAATACATTTTACTTTTACTTTTTACTATTTACTATTTACTGTGCAATTAATGTAAATACATTTTTACTATTTTAATATTTACTCTATTTAATTATTTTATTATTGTTGTGTGTTAATGTGTGTCCTCTACTTTCCTCTTATCCCTTGCTGCTGCAACAGTGTGAATTTCCCAATTGTGGAATTAATAAAGGATTTTGAATCTTGAATCTATTCATGCTGAGAGTGCAGTGCGTCTCTGTTTTGTGCTTTTAAGCTTTGTGCCATGCAGCAGTAGATATAATCCACAATGTAAAATGACTAGAATGAAATTGGATGACGCTCCTCAGGGATCTCTTTTGTATTTACTGTATCCATGTCAAGCCAAATGTCAGAGGAAAAATGTAGTTTTGAAAGTTAACACATTTTTATTGCAAATCACTAACTTTTAAAGAAGTTTTTAGAGATAAACATATTTGATGTCTTGCCAAGAGTTAGGTGACAAGCTCAGTATCACTCTTGTGTTTGGGGGTTAAGTACAGAGCCTGAGCCAGGAGGCAATTACATGACGTTAGCATAAAGACTAGAGGCAGGATTAACAGCTAGTCTGGCTCTCTCCAAAGATCAGAAATACACCTACCTCCTCTGATGCTCACTAATTAACACAGATGTATCTGGTTTGTTTCATACACAAATGGAAATGTAAACAAGTAATGTAAAAGCTTCTGTAGCATCTGTAATGTAGCCTATGTTATTTTAATAAAGAGGGATTTAAATCAAATACTTACATTTGATTGGATTGTTCAAAAATGGGTGTTACTTAGCGAAAACAGCACGAGTTCTACAGGGTCTTGGACTTTTAGATGACACTCAGTATCTCAACATATTGACTCAAAATAATGAGCAAATTTGAAATACTGATTTAGTATCTCAAAAGTTTGACTTAGCATCTCAAAATATTGACTTAGTATCTGAAAATAATGAGAAATTTTAAAATATTGACTTAGTATCACAAAATATTGACTCATCTCAAACTAATGAGACATTTTAAAATATTGACTTACTATCTCAAAATATTGACTTAGTATCACAAAATATTGAGACATTTTAAAATTATGACTTAGAATCTCAAAATATTGACTTATCTCAAAATAATGAGCAAATTTAAAATATTGATTTAGTATCTCAAACTATTGACTTGGTATATCAAAATATTGAGTGTCCAAAAGTGTTGCAGCAATTTATCCTGTTGACGTGTCCTTGATGAAGCGTCCTCAGTCCATCAGTGATTATTAATGCATTATTGGCATTTATACAGTATGAACACATGTTTTTCCCTTAAAGCAGAATCAGAGCAACGGCACTTCGGAAACCACATGGCGTGTAAAAGTTTTTCATTTCCTCACAAACACACACATGCACTTGTGGGTCTTTCACTCCATTTTCCATTTGGCATCTGTTTGTTTTCTGCTAGTTAGTAGCCCGTCTCACCACTCCTGCTCCAGCTGCCTGGAAAACATGACGACATCTCCAGAGCCTGGACCAGGGGCTCCCCTCCTGCTGTGGGGCCCACTAATGCTGCCTCTCTTTTGACTCAGCTCCAGATATCCCTGCCCTGATGGAGGCAGACTTTCTCCAGATTAAGGTTTTGTGTGTCTGTAGGTGTGTGCCTTTCTTTGTTTGTGTGTTTTTGCAACCCTAACAGCTGTTAGGGAATGTTTAAGTAATCTTGTATCCAGATGCTCAGTACATCTTTATGCATGTGTGTTTTCTGTAATATCAGCTGAATTGCCTGCAATAAACACACATATCACACTCTCACAACATGCATGTATGCATTTACAGGCCTAAGCCCTTTAAAAAATGCTATTTGAAATTAACCATGGAGGAACAAAGACTAATAATGGATCAAAATAAAAATAAACATATTTTAAAGAGGTAAGAGCTAAACAGGCGAAGGCCTGTGTTACATTATGGCTCCTTAAGTTGGAACCTTTGTTTATATTCATAGCAAATATCATGTACATACACACTGTACAAACAGCCATTTCAGTCCCACTGGCATTGTTACTTACTCCTGATGACAATAACCAATGAAAAACTACTTATATTACTTTTGTAATTACTCAGCAGTAGAAGTGATACATTACTGGACCTGGATTGCTCGGTTGGTAGTATCGCATTGCCAGACCTTTGTCCGCAGCGCTGTGGAGTAAGTTCTGGCTACACTACACATACATTATAGAATAGGAGGGAAAACATGGTGGAAACTTTTGCATCCCCAAAAGAAAAATGCCACATACAATATTAAATAAACTGTTCACACAATACAGTAATGTGAGCCATTTAAATAAACTGGATCCATGGTTAAAAATAATTAGTAATCACCAGTGTATCACCGTGTGTACTTCATCCACAGCAATCCCCACCAATTGGTCCCAAAATGTCCCAGTTAGAGAGTGAATGCGATAAACATAGTCTTTGTAAATCTTTACAACCATTCACCAAAAGAATTCAGCAGGCCTGCCTTGTTGCACGATCCAAATGTATTCTTCAAAACTTGCCATTTTCGCCGTGTAGCTTGCTATCTCGAAGTTTGTTGTTGTTTTTCAAAAGAGAACAGAGTTTGAGAACAGCAAAACACAGAGAGCGGAAGCGCGCCAGATGTCAAACAACTATCCTGGAAATATACATCTGTTGATCCAGACAAACCAGTTGGTAGCCCAGCCCCACAGCCCCAGACACCCAAGGGCCCCAAAATTCCCACGTTCATGTCACAATTTTAGCTTATCTCGTGGTCATGTTTTGTAGCGTGGCACTGTAACAAGTTCTACTTTTAAGACCTTTATTGTTTTAGTTCATACGGAGTCTTTGTTTATTAAGATCCCCATTAGCTTTTGCATTGCAGCAGCTACTCTTCCTGGGGTCCACACAGTTTACATGGTGACAATACAGAAATGCACATGCACACTACTCATCACAATACACTAACAAAACACGTCATAATAAAAAAAAAATAGACCGTCTCCAACTGAGGCTACAGCCACACTACTACGTTTTATTTTAACCGGCATTTTAAATTGGATTAGATGTATTCTACCATGATCTAGTCTCGTTTTGCCAGACCTTCCTCCACAGTGCTGCGGAGGAGGGTCTGGCTAGTCCTCACAGCATTCTGGGATGGCAGAAAAACCTGCTCTGGTTTAAACCAATAATTTAAACCTGCTTTAAACCAATCACAATCCTCATAGGCAGAGCTAAGCTCCGCACATTGCTGCTGCAAAATAGCCTCAGGAAGGAAATTGTTTTGGTGGAACATGTGGACGTTCAAAAGTAGTGTTAGTCGTGCAACAGAAAACTCAGATTGGACAGATAGTCTAGCTAGCTGTCTGGATTTACCCTGCAGAGATCTGAGGAGCAGTTAACCATAGTCCTCAGAAATCCACCAGAGGTTAGAACGCCAACACAAAGAAAGAGGAAGGAAATCGGCAAAAAGACTGTAATTTCCTGCGACAAGGGAGCAATCCCATAAGTGGAATGTCGTGGATATAGACTAACCATGATCTAACAGATAAATATCATCATTTAACATAGAATGCCCATGAAACCCTTACACACCAAAAACTACTTATTCATTACTTAAGTTTATTTTTATGTACTGCTCTTTTTGTGCTTATTTTGTTTGTAAAATGATTTGGGAATGACTTCCATTCTTTCAATGCGCTGTATATTACTGTATGTTGAACTGATGTGGTTCAGTCTGTCTCCAACTTCAGCGGCGGTGGGTTTGACCACAAAAATGGCAGTTACGGCGAGCTTGGCCGCAGTTGACTTGCGGAGTACACATAGTTGGTGCGTTTCGAGTTTGGATCAAGTTCTCACCACAAACAAACCTGCTGTATTCACACATGCCCAAACGAACCGCAGCAAGGGTGGAAATCAACTCTAGTGCAATTAAACATAACTAAGTGAGGCAGGTGTGAAAGCCCCCTATGAAAACTTTTGAACATAGTCCTATTTAGGCAGAGGCTGGCTGCCTTCAATCCTGCAAGTGGCAAGCTAGCACGTGCCAGTCCAGTATGTGGTCTAAATGCACAGAGAAAAAAACTATTCTGGTAAGACAGCAAACAAGATGTACAAAGGTAGCTGCGTGCAAAATATGTATATTTCAACTTTGTTTGATTCATGTGAACTGAAGACAGTGGTCTCTGACACAAACAAAGAGATCATCTTCATCAATTTCCCTCACTACTCAGATACACACACACACACACACACACACACACACACACACACACACACACACACACACAGCTACAGATACACGCTCCATGTGTCCCTTGTGATGTTTTGCTTTATTACATCCCATAATGTTATGAGCTTTCTTGCTGGTTGTTATGATAATTGGTTTAACATCAGCGTGAAACCAGACTTTTTGCAGGTTTTATCTGCATGTACATTCTTAATGCATGTCCATTAGAGTATAAACACACACTCACACAGATACAGCTTTTATTGTACAGATGGGGGAACTACATATCATAATAAAATACACGGACACAGCAGGTTTGCATTAAATCTCACCACCTCACCTGGGTTCTCTTTGTAGTCTCAGCTTTGTATTGCATGTCAATGCACAGTGCTACACGTCAACCGCTGCAGACAGTTGATGTAGGATGTGATAAAAGTTTAGAGAGGGTAATATAAAATCAGGAGAACATAATGACCAGGTAAGTCTTCCCATGACTGTTGAGCAATTTCCCTGTGGATTTTAATGCGTGAGCTGAATGTTGAGTTGGATATCTCATATTTCGAGCCTGCAAATGTTCCCCACAAGGTAAAGGATGTTGAGAATATTTTGGTTAATCTCGGATACTGTGATGTAAGGGTGTAATAATTGAAAAGACGTGTGGCAAAGGCTAAAGATTTTACCCTTCCAGTTTCATCAAACCATAATTTAATCATACAATTATGTAATTATTGTGAAATGAGTCATTTAAAAAGAGTGTGTTGCCAAATTGTGAACGTCTTCATTCTCCTAATACTTAACACAATAGCTTCACAGAAACAAGAGAGGATTCATCTTGAGAATACTTCTCCTGCTTGTATGTCTCGTCTCTCCTGGGTCCGTGGATGTCAAAGGTTCATAACACAAGGGATTGTGGGAAGTGAGGAGTCTGCTTGCCTTTCAGATTCAGCTGCTGAGGTCAGAACTTTCCCTCAGGAAAAGGGTGACTGTAGAAGTGTTCTGGAGCAACGGGACCAATCCGCCACACAAATCCACACTAACCCATGAACACATACAGTATCAGGGTGTTCTCATGAACCGTTCGTACATAAAGCTAAGTTGTATGTAATTTACATGTATTCCACTTTCTTTTTTTCTTTATGAGGACAATGCACATTGTTGAGCTGAATCTCAGGAATGAGTCTCAAAGAACTACACTTCCCAGAGTGCACCAGCAGCAGCAAACCGGCTGCTTGTCACCTGATCAGTCATTGTCACTGATTTGGAGCACCTGTGAAGGCATGGAGGTTCTCAGTCATTCAGACAAACAAACTTCAGAGAGAAGACGCTCCAAGTTCACTCCTAGGTTCAGTCCAAAGACGCCAATGGTCGGTGAAATGTTTTATTTACCTTCATGGTGTTTGAAATGCTGCTTAATATGTTTAACTGCTGTGTAGATTGGTTAAGGAACACATCGCAGCATTGACGTCATTGATTTTGTGTTAAATGGGTTTGTGCTAAAATAATATTTCATTTTGAGTTTGAAAAAATTAAAAGTATGAGATACAAAAGGATGGTACAAAGTTAAAAATGTTAAAATTCTGTTAAATGTTAAAACTTTACTAACAAATTTGGAAAATTCCTGAAATTATCTTTTTCTTTATTCCATGTAAAAGGCTTAAGTGGTTAATTCATGAAAAATGTTTAATTAAAATGGTAACTTTGGTTCTGTCTTTAAAGGTTTACAACCTAATCTACTGAACAGACCAATCAACTGACAAGGCCAAAAGAAAAATAAGTGATTGAGTCGGAAATTTGAGTTGTCCTTGTGTCCTTTGGAAGTTGAACAAGAGTAGGACTTGACTCACATTAATCAACATTTTTCTAAATGCGCCAGTGTTAGCCAGCCGGCTAATTTTCAACTGTAGTCCTAGTTACCCAGCATACATGTCTTTATGGTAGGAGGAAACGGGAGCACCCGGAGGAAACCCACGCAAATACGGGGAGAACATGCAAACTCCACACAGACCGGGCATCGAACTCTGCAGTGCCTACTTGCTGTGAGGCAACAGTGCCAACCACTGAGCTACCGTACCACTTATTACTAGGGATGCACCGAATCCAGATTTTTGGGGTTCGGCCAAATACCGACGCCACTGGTTAAGATTCTGCCGAATCTGAAACCGAATACCGAAACCTGCTCCCATCCTCAGTCCATTAACACAATAATGAAGTAAACACATGGTTAACACCAGTTTTTAGCTGTGACTGTCCTTCCTTTGCTGTACCTGAAGTTGCTGCAGTTTGGCTGCTGTCTGTAGATTCCTTGTATTCCTGTATTCTTTTGGATGTTTCATACCAGATGTTGTAACAGCGGTGATGTTGTGTATTGTTTAGGGTCCTCGCCATCACGAGACAAATCAGCATTGCAGATTGAACATGTAGCTGGACTTGAATGGCCTTCTTTTGACTGAAAGTACTGCCAAACAACACTTTCTGCTCACGAGTTCCATTTTCACTTTCTCAAGATATCATACAAATTGTTACGCATAACGTTTTGTACGATATCATACAAACTCGGTCATTAGAATGCGTTGATAGTATCTGTAATGCTAGTTGTTTTCAGTTTTTATAGATTTTAACCAAATGTTTACAGAG
Source organism: Sander vitreus (assembly GCF_031162955.1). NCBI lineage: Eukaryota > Metazoa > Chordata > Actinopteri > Perciformes > Percidae > Sander > Sander vitreus. The sequence goes on along the minus strand of NC_135855.1, from coordinate 3,132,323 downwards.
CTTCACGCTACCACTTCAGAACACAAAGCCCGCAAATTACGGTATTTATTTATTACAAATATTTAATTTTTACTCAGATTTTGGGACTTTTGTAGTTTTAATATTTTAATAATCAAAATAAACCGATTTGAGCCCTAAGGATCCGTTATTACCACATGATGTGCTCTATTGACACACACTGTGTGTGTTTCCAAGGTACTCATGCATGTGTCTGCACCTGTGCATGTTAATTCATGCATTCTTTGCATGTTTGTGTGTCCAGATGGGATTAGTGAGTACATCCAGGTGTTTGTGGTTCCATGCTGGAGGCCAGCTGGGCTTCCTTAGCAGCTGAGTGGGCTGGACATCTCCACCCAGGGTCAGGCACACAGGGGGCGGATCTGTGATTTTACACAGGTGCAGGTAAAAATCTCAACTTTGATTTCAAATGGGTAAATTGCAGTAACTACAGAAAGCAGTTGGCCTACTTATTTGAGTAATGGCATAGAAATATGACTTTTAGGTAATACTGTAAAGTACAGTAAAACTGCAATATGTCCCTGGATAGGTTAATTAGGCTAGTGCACTTGGTGTCTTTCCCAGAAAGAAGGAGCAGGACTGGGTAAGTAGCATACGCACTGACAGCTGAACAGACAGGCACCTACAGAAACTTCATCTACTGGAAGTTCAAGGTGAAGAAAGTTGCAGGGCTGACAACAAAGTCTTAGCCCAGAGCCTTTTGATCAAACGAAAAGAGTACCAACATTTGAGCACAGGGGCATCCAGGGGAATACCTCTCACATGCCGATATGGATGTCTGCTGGAGCCCCACTGCTGCATTTGGCCCCTGAGGACCTCAGTGTTGAAATGTGTTCGATCAAACATTCAAAAGTACCATCTCAAACCAATCTGATATGAACAGGCAGGTCACACAGAGTACTGATCGGCCCCTGCTAGACAAATTATCCGCTGTGAAGGACCCAGCAGACACCGAAAAAGACATGGCCTAGGAGGTACCACATGAAACCACTTTGAAATGAAAAAGCACCTCCCACCGAACCTGAAAATCACCATGCCAGACAAATTACTTGCTGCAAAGGGCCTGCCAGACACCCCTCATATGCGGCCCCAATATACAATATCATACAGTTGACCTAGATAAAATGTTGAGAGTACCACTTCAAACAGTTTCTGAACCAATTGTGCACATCCACAAAGTACAACCATCAGCATGCCAGACAGATTTTCTGCTGCTTAGACACCCCTGACATACAGTCCCCACATACTTTATCGATTCACCTTCAGTACATAATGAAAGAACCACATCACAGTAAAACATTGTGAACATTCACAGAGCACAAGTGCACCATAATTTAGGTTAGCACTGTCTGGTTGACATGTCTTTGACAGTGAGCGCTTACTACCAGATGAAGAAAAAAAAATCACAACTTTGGAGAAACGGTGACATTTCGTACGAGTTTCCTTAAGATTTGAGGCATATTCCAGATGATAAAACCACAAAGAACAATTGCTTGACATAAACTTCTCCATAGCAGTATATGTGACAACCCTGGCCAAAATGAAAGTACCTGCCTCTGCTTACCTCTTCCAGGTCCTTCCTCGTTGCTTAATTAATCCCACCTCATTGAAGGATTAGCCTCACCTGCTGGGAGTCTACACAAGCTGGTGTGCTTCCAAGATGGCTCATTTTCTCCCGCCTGGAAGGCTGGTGGCTTTCAGGCACCCAGTTTGGTTTCGTTTGGTTTGATTGTGTTTAGTTTATTGCTCTGTTCATGCCACATGTAGTCTTCCAGGAGGTTAGCGCTTACAGTTTCATAGCACCCACACTTTCCCACCGACTCATGCTGCTTATGTTGAGTTATCCTTAATAAATGACTTGCTTAATTAAATTGTTGCTGTGCATACTTCCCTCTTTTGTCCTGGCATAACAAGTATTACCGTAGCTATGACCTACACAGCATTTTACAAGCATCAGGGGCACTGTCCAAAACTCTTGCAATCCCACCAGTAAACCAGTGTGTGGACCAGCATGCACTGCAGCATATCCACACACTGTGCTGTGGCAATGTGTGCCAAAGCTAGCAACAAAACACACTGGACCAAGCTCTACATTTTAATGCTTCATATGTTACCTCAACATTACCTCACTGTGAAACAATAAAAGTGAAGGAGGGAAGGGGGATGTGACAGAGATGAGAAAAGCAAATGGAAAGTCAGTTTTTATAGTGAGGAATTTTTACATCACACACCAGAAAACATTATGAGGCGGGTTAGCTGAACTGTGTTTGAGTGTCTGGCAGAGTATATACAGACCACTTTATATTACCTTCATTTAGGTTCAAATTACAAATATTGTGTTCATTTTTGTCATATCTTCTATTACTTGTCTTTGTATGGTCACAGTATGTAATTATGTACATCCTAGATGCTTTTTTTCTCTGAAAGCACATCTGCTCTATTATTATTTTTCTTTGCTGTATCCTATTATCTGCTGCCTCAGGTCACCCTCGGCACTTATTAAAGTTTCATCTAATCTAATCCGCTGCTCTAAATAAGTTATGTTACACCTAAAGAAAAGTACAATATAAGAACATTGGAGTCCTTTGGATTTATTTGACTTTTACTTCTGTCTACTATAGGACATGCAATCTTTTTTACAAGTCCCTGAATTGCCTTACAATGCATGCTGTATGACAATACTTTCAGACTTTTTACTTTCCAACATTCATTTTTCATAAATGTGGTGGGTGTTGATTGGGTTCCTAAAGAGATAGGCTGAGGAGCTCAGACATATGGAGGGAGCTCGGTGTAGAGCCGCTGCTCCTTCGCGTTGGAAGGAGCCAGTTGATGTGGTTTGGGCATTTGATAAGGAAGCCTCCTGGGTGCCTCACTTTTGTTTGTTTTTTTGGGGCACGTCCAACTGACACCGGACCCTGGGTTAGACGCAGAACACACTGGTGAGATTATAAAGGCTATCTGATCTGGCCTGGGAATGTCTCGGGATCCCCCAGGAGCAGGGGCGCAACTTCCTAGTGTCAGAGGGGTATGCAGCAACAATTATTTTTTATCTCTGTCTGCACTATTTTCCCCCCAAAAAGGACGAGTGAATAGGTTGGTCAACAGAACTTCAAACCATACTGGACATTTAGTTTTGTGTGGTCTAATAGAACTCCTACCTGATGTCATCACTGGTCTCATCTCTACCTGATGTCATCACTGGTCTCATCTCTACCTGATGTCATCACTGGTCTCATCTCTACCTGATGTCATCACTGGTCTCATCTCTACCTGATGTCATCACTGGTCTCATCTCTACCTGATGTCATCACTGGTCTCATCTCTACCTGATGTCATCACTGGTCTCATCTCTACCTGATGTCATCACTGGTCTCATCTCTACCTGATGTCATCACTGGTCTCATCTCTACCTGATGTCATCACTGGTCTCATCTCTACCTGATGTCATCACTGGTCTCATCTCTACCTGATGTCATCACTGGTCTCATCTCTACCTGATATCATCACTGGTCTCAACTCTACCTGATATCATCACTGGTCTCATCTCTACCTGATGTCATCACTGGTCTCATCTCTACCTGATGTCATCACAAGTTTCTGACTACTTTTTATGTGAAAGAAGCAGGGATGTTAGTACTCGAGTCCTGCACTCGGACTCCCGTCCAAGTCAAGTCGCTATTCTCTGGACTCTCTCGACTCGGAGTCAAACTCAGGTGATGGTGACTCAGACTCTTCTTTGGTGACTCGGGCTTGGACTCAGACTCGAACACTGGGAACTCGAGAGTTGACTCATATTCGACAGTTGGTGACTCGACTACAACAATGCACAGATAGGGACTTCTTCTTTGGCTGAAACTTCCTGTTGTTTTATCTATGTTAAACTCTTAGTAGATGTGTTAGTATACAGCACTGAGGATGCCCAACAGGTGTATTACTGTAAAAGTATTCTTAAACAGGTGGTACAGCTTGACCACATTTGCAGCTGACTCATTAGCTGTAGCTGCAAGTGATTAACTGTGTGTGTGTGCGTGTGAGCACATTCACTTTTGTGTGTGTTGTAGGGCTGGAAGTGAGTTTATTTTCTACCCAGAGGAAAGAGATGACTGCAAGTAATTATGGTACTCCACAGGGTGTACCTGGTGATAACTGTAGCAGATAGATTTAACAAGCAATGAACCTGGCCAGACCCGGACCTGACTTACACAGCAGGAAAGCATTAAAAGCATGTAAACACAGTGCAAAACAGGCCAACGTACTCGGAGATCGTATATACACACCAAATGCTCCGTTAAAGTTGTTTGTTTACAAAGTGCACCGAGGTATGTTAATGGTTTACAGCGCATCTAAAAGTAGGTCATTAGGAGACGGAAAGTTTGTACACTGGTTATGTATCCACATTCCTCCAATGTGATAACAGAGTCAGACACTTGCTTTCTCGACCAGCAACAAAACGGACACTCAATTAATCTAGATGTTAGTAGTTTATTCTAAGAAGTTCCAGTATATTTCGTAAAATACCTGTAATGGTCATTAAAGTTGTTCTAATCAATATTTCATATCAGTGGTTGAAATGACTATGCATAATGTGAGTAGTAGTAACCAACCCACAGATTTACTGTTTTGGTTGACTCTCACCGCTCTCACCAGAGTTGTTTCCATGTGGGCAGCAGAATTCAGCGCGCTGCCCAGCTGCCCAGCACCAAAAGCAGTTAGTGGCGCATTTAGCTAGCCTGACGTGGTCATCCTCAGATTCTGGCTAGAATATGAGTCTGATACTGCTCCGTTGGGCTGTGATTATGGGGCGTGTTTCAACTCAACCAGGAAAGAAAATGCCTCTGCACTCCATTGGATGGACCTACAACCAATCAGAGCAACAGATAGACCTACAACCAATCAGAGCAACGGAGACAGACGTCACAGAAGCTGCAAGTCAAAGGCAGGCTTCGACAGAGCAAAGGCAGAGGCGGCAGTTTCTGTGTCGTGCGGACGGGTGTGGCAATGTGTATACATACGTGACTGGGGTTCTCTGTTCCTCTTTTTAAATTAATGCGCTGTCGATTTCTTCTATAACAGACGCGATGGCAGCCATCTTTGTTGTAAACGAATTCAACCCAAGTGCTCTTTGGTGATGGTTGATTCCGTTACTTTTCGTTTTCGTTGCAATTTGATTGGTCCGAACAGCTCTGGTTCGAGCATAGTTGCTCCACAACAGATCAAGTCCAGACCGAACTTCCCAACCTCAAATGTTGTGGGCGGGGCTAAGTTCGGCTGGCATCCAGGCTAGCATTTAGCAGCTCAAGAGCCAGATATTTCCCTCAGAAATAAACAGAGAGAGAACATTAAACCTAGATTGGTCAGGTGGCCAGAGCAAATGACTCCAGATGAATGCTGATGTTGCTCTGTGTTAGCGGGATGTGTAAACAGACGGCTGTTGGCTTACATGTTCGCCATTCATCAATGTCATGTTTACAGTTTGTGCTGCCCAAGTTCAGCCAAAAACCAATGAATGCAACCAAAATTGTTAGATGGATGAAAAAAGGAGAGACATATTCCCAATTTTATCAACACAAGAGAAGCAAGAAAATATGGTTATGTGTTTGTCAAATTTATGCATGCGACTTAGTAATAGCTAACCACAAACACGAGCAACAAAAAGGTGTATTTAGCAATTGGTAGGCTATACCATGAGAAATGTGAACATCCATGAGACTGGATCATTTTTGGAATCTGTTGTGTTAAGGGAAGAAGCAAGCTAAGTTTTTTTAAGCTACAGACATTTTGTAGCCACATTTCAAGACAACATGCGGTGAACATAAGTGAATATTTCTTTAAGTGTTGGGACACTTGACTTGCTGGGGACTCAATGTGCAAAGTCAGAGAACCATCAAAGTATAAGGCAAGTGATACTCTGTATTATTCTTATTCAACAAATGCAATTAAGACGAGGGCTGTCAAGCGATTACATTTTCTTAATTGCGATTAATCGTTGAATGTCTGTAGTTAATCGCATGTTTTATCACATGATTCAAATTCTATGTTGCATTTCAGAACTGTTTTTAAGTACATATTACAATACAATACAATACAATACGATGGAAAGCAATTCTTACCAGTGGATCTTGATTGGGAATCAAATGAATGCAAAGAAAGTGACTTTATGAACTTGATTTTAAGATTTGTATTTGTTTATTATATATTTAATCTAGTCACACATTTGAATCTAGAGTCAATATTAGGGTTGGGTATTGTTTGGTTTGGATACCAGTGCTAAAGCGGTACTTTTAAAACGGTACCGGTGCCTGAACCGATACTTTTTAAGAAAGTAGAAAAAAAGAAGGGTACTAAACAGTTGGCGACATTAAAGAACGGCTTGTTTATTGCTAAGGCCATATGGTCAAAATTAAATGATTTAATAATATAATCACTATAACAATAACTTATTTCACTAGTAAATAGCTCTTGAATGACACCAGATGGGATAAGGGCATTTAACAACAACTTTGAATGCACCACGAGGCTGTAAATTACCAGTTTTTCCGACAACAGCAGCTGCAGATTGTTACATCCCGGTGTCGGACTCCTCTCCAGTGAAATACAGTCACGCTTTACACCGTTTAGTGTTAGCTGTCAGCATTGTAACCGTGTTTAATCCAGATACTAGCTAGCGGTATGCTAACGTTAGCTGCTGTCGAGTGTAGTGTTAACTAGCTAGCGGTAGGCTAACGTTAGCTGCTGTCGAGTGTAGTGTTAACTAGCTAGCGGTAGGCTAACGTTAGCTGCTGTCGAGTGTAGTGTTAACTAGCTAGCGGTAGGCTAACGTTAGCTGCTGTCGAGTGTAGTGTTAACTAGCTAGCGGTAGGCTAACGTTAGCTGCTGTCGAGTGTAGTGTTAACTAGCTAGCGGTAGGCTAACGTTAGCTGCTGTCGAGTGTAGTGTTAACTAGCTAGCGGTAGGCTAACGTTAGCTGCTGTCGAGTGTAGTGTTAACTAGCTAGCGGTAGGCTAACGTTAGCTGCTGTCGAGTGTAGTGTTAACTAGCTAGCGGTAGGCTAACGTTAGCTGCTGTCGAGTGTAGTGTTAACTAGCGTCACGTGCAGCGATGTTTCTGTTTCCTGTAACGTCTGTATGCATCGTCATGTGCATCAGAGAGAAGTGCAGACATATCAGTGGCACCAGAATGAGGCCCCGAAATCCGCGTTGCTATTCCTGCAGCAGCAGGATGTGTTAGGAGGAAGTACGGCAAAACAGTATCCTGTTAGGCACGACACAAAGCCGAGTTAAGTGAAAATAAATTAATAAATGGCGGCATGCGATTAATACGATTTAAAAAAAATTAACGCATTATGCTCGGCCCTTAATTGCATCGCGATTATTCAAGTATTGTCTGTGTATTTAAAGGCTGATATTGCTTATTCCTCTGTTCGATAGAGCTCCCATGTTGTCCAAACAACTATTAAGAACACATAAGTGTTCATTCATTACCCTGAACATGGACAGCTTATTTTGGGTAATTCCCATACACACCTTCCTGCTGCATGCTGAATACTTACTATGTATACTTATACTAAAGTTTGCTAAATCCTACAATGCCCACTGTTTTAGGAAATGTCTTAGCCTTTGTTTTCGGTTCGGTTTGTCCCTTTGTCAGTTTGTTTGTGTGTCAGCAGGATTACTGAAAAACTATTAGCCAGGTTTTCATGAAACTTGGTGGAAGATTGCAGCATGGACCAAAGAAGAACCCATTATATTTCTGAGCGAACCTAGTCTCGCTTTGCCAGACCCTCCTCCACAGCGCTGCGGAGGAGGGTCTGGCTAGTCCACACAGCCACACAGGGATGGGAGAAAAACAGGCTCTGGTTCATTGGCATTTCTTTAAACCAATCACAATCCTCATGGGCAGCGCTAAGCTCTGGCAGCAGGCCCGGGGTCACTGCTAAAAAGCCTCTGGAAGGAACTTGTTTTGGTGGAACATGTGGACATTCAAAAGTAGTTTTAACTCCGATTGGACAGATAGTCTAGCTGGCTGTCTGGATTTACCCTGCAGAGATCTGAGGAGCAGTTAACCACAGTCCTCAGAAATCCACCAGAGGTTAGAATTCTAACACAAACAAAATGGAAGGTAACGGACATCCGGCTGAAAAGAGTAAAATCCGGTGAAATTTCCGACGGCAACGGAGCAATGCCAGAAGCAGAACATCATGGTTACTAGAGCCAATCTGAATCATGAGGCAGATACACAAATTATGTTTCTCTCACGTCAACAACAGATGGGGCATTTATGTGGTGTCGAAATAATCGCAAAAATGAGTTCCCAACAGGGAAAATTCTCACTGCATTAACATTTTTAGAGGGCATTCCTTGGCGGAGGTCTGTGCTCTCTGAGTGCCCTTCTTGTTAATACATTATATAATGTATTTGTGACCTATTTGTTTTTTTAAATGGTCATGTCTTCAGTAGTAACAAATGGGAACAGGTCTGAGCACCACAGACAGAGTAGGGAGGTCGGAAAGTATGGAAAGATGGACTAATGGATAGTTGGTTTTTCGTATTTTTATGGGATCTGTTGGCAATATGTATATCCTTTAAGTTAGGATTTGTACTCTACTAAACTGTACTGAACTAACTCTGTATGAATGTGTCAGACACTGTCACCCCTTAAGACGTGTCACTAGCATGTCTTGTTTTCTTTATCTCATCCCAGTGATGAATGCCTTTTCGTTCAAAAAGCTTGCAGCCCTCAGAGGCGCCTCCGTTAATTGATCACGAGGACTCAGACGAAGAAAAAAGAACTCATTTGGTGTCAATTACGCCTGCGACGGGATGTGAGAAGGTGTTGCTTTGCTTTCGGTCTTTGGTAACAACTTAGTCTGAGTCACAAAAACATCTCATTAAAAGCAGCCGTCAGTTTCTGTCCTGTAATTTTGGTGTTTGGATCAAATCCATCACCAAAAAAAGCCCTGCGGTGCTGTGAACAATGAATTTCCTCTCGGTGTGATGACACCATTGCCCTGTCAGTTTCTTATAGGCTCTACAAGATGCTCGCTAACTTCCTCCTTGCTCTTTTGGCATCCTGGCAATCAGCCAGAGCCCTCTCTCCCCACCTCTCGTGCTTCATAAGACCGCTCTGCTGCCTGTCCCGTGTGAGACAGGAAGCATGGCCCTATGGACAGTGACCTCACTGCAGGAAGAGAACGCAGGGTGTGTGGTGTGCTGTATCTGTGTGCAGAATTGCAATTCTATAATTCTCTCCAGATAGTTGAGACAGCATAGCCCTGCACTAGTCAGGGTCAAAAAGCTTACAAAAAAACGTTTAAATATTTTCAGAGCAATTTTTTAATGTGTACATGTCCAGCATGGCTTGTTAACACACTCAACTAGAGGTGAACACACAACAACACATGTATAAAATCTTACATTTTCTACAGAAAGAAAACCCCACTAACAACCAATCGACAAAAAAAAAGAATTGGAATGTTATTAACAAAAAAAAGAACACACAAAATCAAATCAAAATAAGACAATTATCAAAGATAAACAATAACCTCATCTTTTTTTATTGACTGCTGCTTTCTTTTTTTTCTTTTTTTTTTCTTATCCCAGTCAAGGATGATGGTTAAGTTTGTTTTTCAGAAAGTCAGTGAACCATTACTCAGGTAGTAATGAAGAGAGGCCGAGTGTGAGATGCCAAGTTCCACTATTGACGGTCAGTATAAGAAATAACTGAATCCATCCGAATCTACTCTCTACTGTAGCTGTGGTTAATGGATGGAAGCGGATTTCTTGAGCAGGGCTGCTCAAGACTTCCAACGCCTGTCTGGAGCACCGTGAGAGCTGATCCGCTCCACTCATCCCGACACAGATGCTGAAAGCCATTTGTCAGCCATCTTTTCTGTCTCATCCCCCTTGGGTGTGTAGTTGAGTTAGCCGAGTGGTGCTAAAATGAGTGGTTTCAGAGTGGATGGGGGGGGGGGTCAATGCAAGGTGAGATGCACTTTGGGAAAAGAGAGAAGCATCTGGACAACCCACGATCCTTTTGGGTTCCAGCCATCATAAGCCACAAGGTTGACCCAAGTGGAAGTCGTACTGCATGTGACATTGGACAGATCTTTTTTTTTTTTTTTCCTTTGTCCTGTCCAGTCAGTTATTTATTGATCCGGTTTAACCCATGCGGAGCTAGACTTTGCACAGGGCTGATGCGATGACTTTTTGAAGCTTGCCGTTATTTGGACGTGCAGGTATACGCAGTGACCGCAGGAAGCTGAAAACACAACAAGTGCACAGAGTGGAGAGCACAGACACGGCTAGAAGCATACGTGCCTTCTGAGTGATTGTGGAGATTTTTAACCGAGATGTTCATTAAAAATAAAAGACCAAAAAAAAAAAGAAAAGCAAGGTATAAAGCCAAAACAGCAGGGCTGAATAAGGAACACTTAGCATGCAGTGTTTACAGAAACACATCCTGAGAGAGATGAAAGCTCAGACAAGCTCAGCGATACCCTAACCTTACCTAAACCTTGCATCAAGGCAATGCACTCCAAAACGAACGGGGCAGTATTGACATAAAAATAACTTAGGTACAGTGTTTGGAAGTGAATCCTTCCACATTATTAGATGTTGCCGAACAAGGAGGTGGATCTAAAAACAGGCTCTGCTGTGTGAGGTTGGACCTTGGCCTGGACTAGTTTCCTAAGGAGGGTGGGGGTGGGGAGGAAAGGAAGGTGAGGTTGGGGAAGACAATAATGTGTTTGTGTGTGTATTAGAGAGAGGGAAAATAGGCGGAGGAGAAAGAGAGTGTATGTTTCTGAGAGAGAGGGAGAGAGAGAGAGAGAGAGAGAGAGAGAGAGAAGGCCATTGTTGTTATTATGATCCCCTGGGGGCTTAGAGGGCAGGGCTGGGCGGAGTGTGTGGAGGGGTGGTGATAGAGAGAGTGTGGGAGATTTACAGTCAGGAAACCGGCCTTCGCTTATGGAGAGTAGAGCTGATTAGCTAAACACCTCCGCGCACACACACACACACACACACATGCATCAATCAGCGTGGACAGCTTTCTTTCCCAGCGTTTCAATGTTTTTCTCTTGTGCTTGCTGTCCTAAGACAACGAATCCCTGTCAGTGTCACCCCACAGAGAATCTCTCAAGCTGCTGAATTGCAGAAACTGTCATTTCAAATAAAGAAAACTCAGGTACACTAGCCATCTTTTTCAACTTTTGAGTGGTTACTTTAGCTTTAGAAGTGGTTAACTCCCAGTGGGATTGCTGCGTGGAAGTCCCAGTGGAGAAAATGAGGGCTGATAAACAAGAACTCCGTACACAATGCTGTGTCGGGTGCAATGAGTCGACATTTTCTAAGCCTGTCCAGACACTAGGCTGTCTAAGCACTGATGTGCCTGGAGGACCAATGGAAGAACAGGACAGGAGAGGAGAGAACAGAGGAGGGATGTGGGGGTGCTTTTAACGCTGATTAGCTACGTCCGCCAACCCCACCACCCCCACCTTCCCCCAACCCTGATGGTGAGGTGAGCGATGGACACAGGACACCGTTTCCTGGCAACAGCTATTGACTGGCCACAGATCAATCTCTAGACTTCTGGTGACGGCTTATTATGCTCTTCCTTTTCTTCCTTGCAGTTAAGTGTCCTGTTCACTCTACCCCTGTCTGCGTGGGTGTCTCACCTCAACCTGTCTGCACCTAGCTGCAGGGGAGGTAACAGAACAGCCGTGTTGTGTATCGGTACCGTCTGTCAACGTACAGCCCGACTGGCGCGGAGGACAGATGAAGCTGCCACTGCGAGCGGTGGTGGAAGAAGTATTAAGAGCCTTCACTTATCATCATCATCATCATCATCATCAGTTGTAGCGAACTGTAGGCTGTTATATTGTTGGGATGTTTAATTTATAATACCGGTAAGACATTGTATTTTATAAACGACATGTGTTTTGTAAAGTAACTAGTAACTAAAGCTGTAACAGATGAATGTAGTGGAGTAAAAAGTACAATATTTCTCTCTGAAATGTAGCGGAGTAGAAGTGGAAAGTGGCATGAGAAGAAAAGACTCATGTAAAGTACAAGTACCTCAACATTTGTACTTGTACAGTACTTATATAAATGTATATGTACTTAGTTCCACATTCCACTTAGTTACATGTAACTGGGTATATTCACATCTACAAGTGAAGCACTTACAGCAATATTGCTGAAAAAGCTCTGTCTTGTAAGCTAAAGTTTCCTCTTTGGCAGGAACTGTTGTTGAGATAGCAGGAGAATTTGGGTAATGAGCTACTGCCAGCGGGACAGAGCCATCAGAGTTCTTTCTCTGTCTCTCTCTCTGTCTCTCTCTCTCTCTCTCTCTGTCTCTCTCTCTGTCTCTCTCTGTCTCTCTCTACACCCTCCTTATTCCTGAGATCCAAGCTTAGCAAGTCAGGGGTCAGCCTCCCTCCCCCTTCCCCCTTTCCTTGTCTCAGCAACAAGAAATTCAGTCTCTCTTCACCCCCCCCACCGCCACCCTACCCCCATCCACATCTGTAACATGAGCCGGCTGAGCTAAGCCCCCTCTGGTCAGATTGGCACCTCACTTCCAAATGCTACCTCAGATAAGCCTTCCTTCCATTCATATGTGAAGTTTCACTCTAAAGTCGTCCACTCCTTCTCTCTCTCTCTCTCTCTCCCCCTCTCTGTCTCTCTCTCTCTCTCTCCCCCCCCCCCCCCTCTCTGTCTCTCTCTCTCGCTCTCTCCCCCCCCCCCCCCCCCCCTCTCTCTCTCTTTTAATTTAAAAACTAGCCTACACGTTTTGAATATCTTGAAAATGAGGGCTGCTTATTCCACAGAAATATGGGTTAATGTCACAAACATTATTGAAAATGTATTCACATGGGTCAAGGGAAATCATCTTCTCTTCGTTGAATAATTGTACTCTTAGTTAAACTTTGTTTTTCCGATGTATGTTTCTATGGCAGCCATTAGTTTCCATTCATTTCTCTACAGTCTAAAAATCAGTAAACTCAAGCAAACTCTAAAAGAAAACTTGCCTTGTAGTAGAGTTGTATGATCCGTCCAAGTGAATTATTTTTGCATTTTAATAATTTGCGTGATTTTCATTCTCTACGAATATAAATGGAAATCAATGGCTTCCAGTGCACAGCAGAAAAAAAAATCCATCAAACATTTTTGAACTACTGACATAATGAGTAGTTAAGATGGACATTTTTCCGTGCCTACACTCCCCTTCGTCCCATCTCTGATCTTGCGAGATGAAAGGGGAGCGGAGAGTGTTTTGGTTTTAAGAGTTCAAGGTTTAGTTTAGGGGTTGCAGGGGTTAACAGCATTTGCACACACCTGCTGTTTTTTTAATGAAGAGGATTAGTCTGTATTCACATGAGCCTGCATGGCCCGAGCCCACCCTGGTGCTTACAGCTACGTTATATTTACAACAGATAGACCACAGGTCATCTGTGAAGTTCCTCAAATTGTCCTTTTGAACAGAACACTAGCAGTAAAAAGCCCATTAGAAACGGCATGGCACGTTAGCTGCCCCTGCAACTGCTGTTCCATGTGTGGTGTTACATCCTGTTCCTACTTTAAAGGCCGTGGCTTTGCTTTGTTTCTTTCTTTCTATGTCAGGCACGCACGCACACACACACACACACACACACACACGCGCACACACACACACACACACACACGCACAGTGATGGGCAACGAATGCCCCTTCTCTTGTATTATTTCACAGCGAGGTGACATTTTTAAATGAACCATTAGTCTGTCTCCTCTCTTGCAGAAAGAAAATGTCTTATTGTTGACTGAAAGGAAGCCACACAAATGAAAGTTGAGGGAAGAGATCCCCTTTAAAGTCTGTACCCTTTCAGCCAAAGACGTTTTTAAATGGTTTCCAAGACAGAAAGTAGACCGATTGTCCAACTATGTGAGCACAAGTTAAAGAAGGAAAACAAGGCATCTGTACTCTGAATGTAAAGGATAATTACTATTCATTACAACTTGGGACAATTTCTATCTATTATTATAGCAGTGTACTTGTCTTAAAGACTGTAAGCACTAGGAAAAAGCTACCCTGGCTCTGCCCATTTTTTGCTTATCTGAATCGAGGGTCTAAGGACAGAGGGTGTAGTTTGCTGTACATATTGATAGCTGTGTGCGCACAACTACGGCAAGTGTGGTGGGTCAAAGTAGAAGCAGGAAGGTGGTATGTGAACTTGAATGTTTACAACAGACGGTTTGGGGTAATCATTTTACCGTCTGTCTTCATTTTCTCTTCATTTTTTGTTAGGTCTCTGTAAATTATAGAGTTTGGCCTAGACCTCTATCTGTAAAGTGTCCTGAGATAACTCCTGTTATGATTTGACACTATAACTAACATTTATTTTAATTTCATTCCCAGATCTCAGCAATTCACTTGATGAGTCCAGTGTTATTGTTACTGTTGAAATTGCCATTAAAAATAAGATTGAAGTTGTAATAAACTAGAATTATCCTTTTAAACCAAAGCGGTGCCTGTATGACAACAAACTAAATTCTGATCCAACCCCAGCCCAGTGTCTGTCAGAGGGAGTCAAAGGGAGGACAATATCCAGGCTCAAGGCCTCAAAATACCTCTGAATGTAAACTGCAATGAAATATCTGCTGTAACTTAACCCTGTTCCTCTCTAACTCACCTCCCACCTTGTGACACGCCGTACTGCAGAGCAAAGGCAAGAGATGGAGCACGATGAAGAAGATGATGATGTGAAGGGGGAAGGGACACTACCGAGCCCTACTTGAAGCGCAGTGGTCCGTCTATAAATCGCTTTCTCGTTTCTAACCCTTTGCATTTCTTTCTTTTGTGGCAAATGTGATAATGTAAGCAGATGTGGAGTTGTCGGCGAGGACGAAGCCCCTACTGAGATCAGGGGAAGGAGGAAGGCGGTGCAGAGATGGCAGAGAGAATAGAACGCTCTTCCTGGTTCAGAAATAATAATAATAACAACATAAAGTCACACAAAATGAACCAAAACATGAAGAAAAAAAACAACAATGTGCAAACTTCTCTCATATAAATAGACTACAGTCAACGCATTGTAGAGCACCATGGGAGACAGGAGAAGGTTAGGGTGGTGTGTGTGGGGGTATGTATAAGTAAGACATAATCTATGCTTGCTTCTAGTGTGTGTGTGTGTGTGTGTGTGTGTGTGTGTGTCAGTACAACACGGTCTCACAGCAGATTGTGTAATTGTCACGTTATTTTTCATCTATTGATTCGTGTACAACAATACGTTTTTTTCGTGGTGGCCAGCACGAAATGGGAACCATCTATTCAGAGGTTTTGGGTTTAGGAAAAAGACAACGGGGAAAGGACGCCTCGCACGCCGGGAGACGGCGGCGGGGGACTCGCGACAATAACCGGACGGTTGTGATGAGGAAGACAACGGGGAAACAAAACGCCACACGTGGGACGCGATATTGTTTGACCCATCCACCACCCCGACCAACCTCCTTACGCGGATTTTCGGCTTTTCATATTACTCCCTACCGTTTTCGTGCTGTGATCATAAAATATGCTTCCCATTGAAATACATTACTTTACATTTTCGTGCTAGCCACCACGAAAAAAACGAGAAAAACGTCCCCGTGAACACGAATCAATAGATTAAATAACGTGACCATTTCACGAACTGCTGTGAGACTGGGTTGGTCAGTACGACATTGGATCTACTACCACAAGTTGCGGGAGCCACTGAGCACAGAGACTGTAGACAGAGGGGTCGCTGGGAAGAGGCTTGGATTAGAGGAGGGCGGTGTCTAAGGTCCAACTTTAGGTTCATATAGTTCAGTGTCCCTTAATGTCAGGGGTCAGACCCAGTCCTGCAGCGAGCGCTTGCAGTGCACCAGCAGCCGCGGCGCCCCTTTGCTCTGCAGCGTGTTGATGATGGCGTAGATCAGTCCCAGGATGCACAGCACCAGGACCAGCGGGATGGTCACCATCAGGATGTTCATGGTGCGCTCCTCGCTGTCGTCCACCTTCAGCACCACGTCCACCTCGTTGGTGTCTTCCTCGCGGCCCTCGCGGTCGTCTTCGTCTTTGCCGCCGTCCGACCCTTTGCCCGCGTCTTTGTCCGTGCCGCCGCCGCCGCCGTCCGTCCCCTCGCGGTCTTTGCCCTTATCGCCGTCGCGTCCGTCTGCATCCGGGTTGAACGGCGGACGGTTTACGTCTGGGTATTTGCGTCCGGCGTCTGTGTCCGTGTCTCTGTCTGGGTCCAGGTCCATGCTGCAGCCCATGAAGTCTCTCAGGATGGACTTGGGGTAGCCTGGCTCGCTCTTCATGCGGTGGTTGTCAAACTTCCAGTACTTGGAACCCTTGTAGAAGAAGGTGTAGGCTGGAGGAGGCACGGAGAGCAGAAGGTGTCAGCCAGCATAACCATTTGAAGACATGCAATGTGAAGGAATAGTTGGACGTTTTTCTAACTCTTGCCAAGAGTTGCGATTAAAACAAAAAAAGGATCTATCTTGGTCTCTATCATCTCATCTAACTCTCTGCAAGAAAGCAAATCATTTGTATTTCTCAAAATGTCAGACTATTTCTATAATAGCTTCAAAAATGTACTCGAAATTGTTTACTTATCCGAACTACTTGGAGATTGCATGTCACGTGTAGACTCAAATTCTCACACACGCCATCCCCTCTCTCTCCTGATGATTGTATGACCACACCCTGATTCTTTGTTTCAGACATGTCTCTGTCGGCCCTAGCCCCTCCTTGCCCTTGTTTCACTCACACACACACACACACACACACACACACACACACACACACACACACACATGCCCACGCCCACGGAAAGCTCTCCTCTTTTCTCAGCTCACCTCCATCATCGCTGAGGAAGGCCCCCTTGGGAGAAGTGGGCACTGACGCTCCCCAGACGCTGATTGGTTTCGGGTAGCCTCGGTCAGCCAAGCGTGACTGCTCGTTGAAGCGCCAGTACCTGCAGACAGCGACGGAGAACATGGTTATTACTCTTTAACAACTGTCTAAACAAGAAAGGAGCAGACTTTGTACACAGTACAGTACATGGTGGGCCTCTATGCTGTGTGTATATAACAGTACAGTTTCCACAGAACATTCAAATCTGCTCCGAGTGTAAATGCACTAGAAAGTCAGTCAGTCATCCTGTGCTTAGCGAGGGCTTATTGGATTCACAGACCTAAAGTGTAATTATTTTTCTATGAGTTTATATATGAGATCGTTTCTATCATACACATGAATATTCTTTAAAGCTAAAATCAAACATCAATTATAAAATCAATCTGATGTGTAACCGCTGTGTGAGGCTGTGTTTAGGCATGGTGATGCTTTGAGCTAAATGCTAACTTTAACGTGCTCACATTTAGAGCTGAAGATCTTTGCCATGTAAAATGATTGAAATTAAGACGGAACCCAACGGGTTTTACACGGGCTTGGGCTCGGGCCGGGCTTGGGCTTGCGCTCCAGGTTGCGCGGCAAATAAGTGGTCAGGTGATACGTTTCGATTAGCGCAAAAATGGACGCTGAAGAGGTGAAACGGAGACTGACCTCTGGAGGACTTATTTCATTTCTTTTTTCCAACTTCCAAGTGGCCTGTAGCCTACGTTAGTCATGAATACATGGTGTTAAAAAATGTATAAATGACTCATTCTCGACAAAAGGCAAAAGAGCTGTGTGCGTGTGCACATTTGAATAATGTCGGTGTTAGTCCCCCGGACAGCGGCGGCCTCGCCTCTGTTTTCTTTCTCTCCCTTCTCCGCCGAGTGGCGCGCGTGCCCGCTGACATGCACTCTAACAATCACTGCTGATAGACGACCTTTTGTACAGTCAGGCTGTAAACGGGTTCGGGCTTTCAAAAAGCTGTCAATCAAAATGTACTTGTCGGGCTCGGGCCGAATTCTGTCGGGCTCGGACCTTGTTACCATTACAGCTCTACTCACATTTATAATGATAGCATGCTGATGTTCTGCAGTTATAATGTCCATCCATCTTATTTTAGCATGTTAGCATGCTAACATAGTACAGCTGACACAAAGTATAGCTGAGGTTGATGGGAATATCAGGTCAAGAACCAAAGCATTGGACAAAACTATTTGAGAGCATACGCAATGCATTTTAAATTTGTTTCGTGGAATAATAGTAATTGAGATCGACCTTTCACAGCTAATCAAACTATTAATATTCTAATACATAATGTACTAACATACTGGGTAAACAGGGGTTTCATGTGCTGCTGACAGGCTGCAGGCTACGTTACCTGTCTCCTTGAAAGAAGTAAGTGAAGCCGGATGGCTCCCACCAGATGGCTGTGTCTATTCGGTCGTAGGGAATATCTTGGCCATAATCAACCAGCTCCAATGGATAGCCCTGTTCCAGGTTAGCCTCCCTGAAAAGCCAGAATCTGTTTCCTGAGGAGAGGAGAGGAGAAGTGTAAATGGTATTTGTATAGCACTTTTCTAGTCTTAACAACTACTCAAAGTATTTTACATAGTACAGGAACCATTCAAACACATTCATCCACTGTGTCCGAGGCTGCCGTGCAAGGTGTCACCTGCTCATCAGATAAACATTCACACACCGATGGTGCAGCATTGGGAGTAAGTCTGGGTCCAGTGTCTTGCCCAAAGAAAAAAACTTTGACATGTGACTGCAAGGCCCGGGATCGAACCACCCACCTTCCGATTGGTAGGCAGCCGACGCAAATGCTTAAATCAGTTAATTCCCTATCCACCCCCACTAATAACCCTTATGGACTCTTGAAAATGTTAGCACACCCAGTCATACTGTACATGTCCCGTACACTTGGTTACACACACACATCTGCATACAAGAGCAGATGTACCCATACACATCCTGCTCGTGTGCACACATTTAATTTTGCTGGCACAGATTTTGTTAATAATTGAAACTAAATGAGGAATAAAAAGAGAACAATGAGAACAATCAGAGAAACCAAACCAGCATTTACCCACTTGTAAATGATCTCAAAAAACACAGCAGAAACGAGTACATCATTGATTTAATAGTTTTGGTTGAGCTTCTAATTAACTAAAGCAGATTTGACTGTGTCAGACAGGGGGACTCCGTTCCTCCTGGCACCATTAGATCTCTCCTCTTGGCTTCAATCCACCTGCCGCCTACCTAAAATGAAAGCTCTACACTCAGCATCTGGAGAGAACAAGAGGTTGACGCAATGCTTCCCAGGCTCCCTGCGGTGCTCAGCTCTGATGTAAAATCCCATGACATATTCCATGACTTTCCATAACTGCGCCAGAGTGCATCAGTGACCTAAGGAGTTGAGTCCTTCCTGCTGTGTGACTGTTGTTTTTCTGAAGGGATAAACAGTTTGGTTTCTCTTACAGTTGGGCTTGTGTGGGATAAAGACAGCTGTGAAACCCCCTGGGTAAACCAACAGCTGTGTAAAAGAAGTGAATGAATCATTTTTTGTCTGGTTTACACGTTTGATAATAGATATTCCATATTTTTGATGCCATATAATATGTCCAAAATCCTAGGTAGGCCCTTCTCAATACATACAAATTCAAACTTGCTTTCTTGGTAGTTGGTAAATTAAGCTCAGCAGTCCAAACTCCAACAAGAACCGACGCAGTAATCCCCAAATTAAATTTGGGAATAACAATACAGCCAGCTGAACCCAATATGAACAATATGAACAGTGTGTGCAGATATGTGGCGTCTAAACTCTGGCCTTTTCAGGGCTTGACGGTAACTTATATATCTTCTATAACAGACGCGATGGCGGAATCTACACATCTCAATTCTCCAGCGGCAGCCATCTTTGTTGTAAACATATTCAACCCAAGCGCTCTTTGGTGACGTGGTTGATTCCGTTACTGTGAACACGTTACCGTCATCTGTCCATCATCATATAAAGCCCGCCCTGACAATTTGATTGGTCCGAACAGCTCTGGTTCGAGCATAGTTGCTCCACAACGGATCAAGTCCAGACCGAACTTCCCGACTTCAAATGTTGTGGGCGGGGCTAAGTTCGACTGCTATCCAGGCTAATTCCATTCCATTACATCCATTACATCTGCATTTGGACAAGTCTTGGCCAAGTCAAGGCCACAAGTCCATGAGAACGAGTACAGAAATTAGAATGAGCTTCACGCTGACAGAAAGTCAAGTCGATCTGATTGGTCCATTTCAAGCTCTGTGTTTCTCTCCCCTTCTCTTGAGCTCTCAAGTCTGCCCCTCCTTCCTCCCTTGTATCTCCCCTTCTCTTCATTTCTCTAGTTCTTTCTTTGCTAATGGCTTGCAGCCAAGTGTCACAGTGAGAGGCCGACCGATGACATCATCCTCCTCATCATCAACAGCTGCCCCAAAGCCTGTAGCTCCCAGAGTCGAGCCGCATTAAAGACTCAGCTCTTTCTTTTTACATTCAACAGACTTAATCCACCGTTGTAAAAGACAAGCGGCTCTCGGTGACTCACAGCAAAAATAATGGGCTGCGTTTAGAGAGCTTTATACTATATGTACTTTCTCAAGGAGGTGGGGGTGTGTGTATGTCTTCAACATAATCTGAAGAAGATGAAAAAAATATATACAGCATATATAAACAAATATGAAAGCATTAAGTCAGAATTGTTTGAAATTACCCTGTAGCATTATAAATGTATTGTGGTTGTAAAGAAGAAACCAGATGGTGGATGGTTTTCTATGCAGGAGAGTATATTAATGTTAGAGGGTATACTTATGCTCCATATGCTCGTGATATGAAGCCTACACTACTAAAAAAATAGATATATATCTTATCTATAAAGATGAAAAGAGGAGAATATTTTCCCTTAAGGAGCTGACATGCTGCTACATATGTAAGACAGACTGACTTATGATGAATCCTGGATCTTGTGTTTTACCGCTGCAGCCGTTGTGTATTGGCACGGCAGAGGAAACTGCTCTGCTTCACTGGAAACTGAAGCCCAACACTGGTGTTGTTTGTCATTGTTGCTTCTTAAGCGTAGCAGTGCTGTGACACAACGTGTGGATGTTACTTTCCTGCATGCAGTATGGCAGCTACTGTCCTAATTTCAAAATTGGAAATATTCTCAAAGGCTGTTGTTGCTCCTGGAGGTCTGTCATGCTCTATACAGATACAGATAATAATACCAGAAGAAGATTATTTAGAACAGGCCAAGGCCTGTTTTTACAGCAACAATAACCAGAAACATTGAAACCTATTCATATTCCCTAAAGGAGATCGAGTGGAGGGGGGGGGATAAGACGAGTATGGATGAGTTGGTGAATGTGAGTCAGTTGGTTTGATGACCACTTTTATGAAAAGAAATGTATTTTAGATGTAAGAATTTGGTTTGTTATTTGTATTATATCATGAAAGAAATATGAGAATTGCAGGTTTCCTGCCGTATTACACTTGATTCAATACTTAATCCGTGACCTAAATGATAAAAGGTGAAATGTCTTTACAGTGATGAGTGATAAAAGACACACCATCGATCAGGCCTTTTGATTTTCTCCCCCATTAGGCTGTAAGGTAAAAGGTAGCAAATCAAATGATGGACTTCTGTCCAACTAACCATTTCATTTTGGTTTCACAATTGGTCCATCTAGCCATCGTGGAACCAATATAAACAACAAATATACTAACGTGCCCCAAACTACGGCTGGGTGATATGGAGAAAATCAAATATCAAAATATTTTTGACCAAATACCTCGATATCGATACCGCAACGATATTGTAGTGTTGACTATTGGTGCTTTCACAAAATATTTACACAATGAGATGTTTGATAAATAATCATCAGTAATGTGGAAATAATGAGTAAGTGAAGGCAAATAATAGAACAGTTACAACAGTCTGGTCAGTTCATAAAATGACATCACTTTACTGTAATGCAGCCTTTAAAACCAGGAAAAGACAAAACTTATGCCATATTACGATAATACGATATCCAAAATCTAAGACGATATCTAGTCTCATATCACGATATCGATATAATATTGATATATCGCCCAGCTCTACCCCAAACATAAAACCTTGTGTTGTCTCCCATTCGACCACGCACTTGTCGTCCTCCTGGTCAAAACTGAAAATCAACAATTTTTCTGATGTTTTTTTTTTTAATGTTTTTGCTGCTTTTTTTTTTACGTTTAACGCTTCGTTTCACTACCATGTATAAACACCACAAACACCAACTTATTACTAGTTACACTTATTTTTGGAATTCATGGTCAATAAACCTCACTTATAGGAAGTTATACCTAATACTTGAGTTAAAAAAGCAGAAATTATGAATTATTTAGACTAATATTAAAGGAAAGATAATCACAGAAGAGTATTTGTCAACATTCAGTTGAGATACTGTTTCGAAAACATTTCAATTTTTTTTTTCAAATGCAAAAAAATTGAATAAACACACAAAATTCAATGAGAGTACTGATCTGATCATTTGTTGTACTTGCGAAGTGCGTTGCATGGAATCATCTGTGTTGTTTTTGGGTAATTAAAAGTTAGGTAATTAACAAGAAACTCATATTTCTGATATAGAAATTTTGAAAAAGGGTCAAATTTGACTCGAAGACAACACAAGGGTAAAACAACTTCAGGCAATGCAGCGCTTGTTTTCGGCTACAAAACCAACAATTTCTAACTTTGAGAATGTACCGCAGCGAGGTGCAGACCAGTGTGAGCTTAATAAGGAAAGCTCATTGTGTGACTGGCTCTAGTGGCTGTAATTCTGCCTATATAAAAGAGACTTCAGATACAGTATTAGGGGACCACTAAGGCCTATATAAAAGAGACTTCAGATACAGTATTAGGGGACCACTAAGGCCTATATAAAAGAGACTTCAGATACAGTATTAGGGGACCACTAAGGCCTATATAAAAGAGACTTCAGATACAGTATTAGGGGACCACTAAGGCCTATATAAAAGAGACTTCAGATACAGTATTAGGGGACCACTAAGGTCTATATAAAAGAGACTTCAGATACAGTATTAGGGGGACCACTAAGGCCTATATAAAAGAGACTTCAGATACAGTATTAGGGGACCACTAAGGCCTATATAAAAGAGACTTCAGATACAGTATTAGGGGACCACTAAGGTCTATATAAAAGAGACTTCAGATACAGTATTAGGGGACCACTAAGGCCTATATAAAAGAGACTTCAGATACAGTATTAGGGGACCACTAAGGCCTATATAAAAGAGACTTCAGATACAGTATTAGGGGACCACTAAGGCCTATATAAAAGAGACTTCAGATACAGTATTAGGGGACCACTAAGGTCTATATAAAAGAGACTTCAGATACAGTATTAGGGGACCACTAAGGCCTATATAAAAGAGACTTCAGATACAGTATTAGGGGACCACTAAGGCCTATATAAAAGAGACTTCAGATACAGTATTAGGGGACCACTAAGGCCTATATAAAAGAGACTTCAGATACAGTATTAGGGGACCACTAAGGTCTATATAAAAGAGACTTCAGATACAGTATTAGGGGACCACTAAGGCCTATATAAAAGAGACTTCAGATACAGTATTAGGGGACCACTAAGGCCTATATAAAAGAGACTTCAGATACAGTATTAGGGGACCACTAAGGCCTATATAAAAGAGACTTCAGATACAGTATTAGGGGACCACTAAGGCCTATATAAAAGAGACTTCAGATACAGTATTAGGGGACCACTAAGGCCTATATAAAAGAGACTTCAGATACAGTATTAGGGGACCACTAAGGCCTATATAAAAGAGACTTCAGATACAGTATTAGGGGACCACTAAGGCCTATATAAAAGAGACTTCAGATACAGTATTAGGGGACCACTAAGGTCTATATAAAAGAGACTTCAGATACAGTATTAGGGGACCACTAAGGCCTATATAAAAGAGACTTCAGATACAGTATTAGGGGGACCACTAAGGTCTATATAAAAGAGACTTCAGATACAGTATTAGGGGACCACTAAGGCCTATATAAAAGAGACTTCAGATACAGTATTAGGGGGACCACTAAGGCCTATATAAAAGAGACTTCAGATACAGTATTAGGGGACCACTAAGGCCTATATAAAAGAGACTTCAGATACAGTATTAGGGGACCACTAAGGCCTATATAAAAGAGACTTCAGATACAGTATTAGGGGACCACTAAGGCCTATATAAAAGAGACTTCAGATACAGTATTAGGGGACCACTAAGGTCTATATAAAAGAGACTTCAGATACAGTATTAGGGGGACCACTAAGGCCTATATAAAAGAGACTTCAGATACAGTATTAGGGGACCACTAAGGTCTATATAAAAGAGACTTCAGATACAGTATTAGGGGACCACTAAGGTCTATATAAAAGAGACTTCAGACACAGTATTAGGGGACCACTAAGGTCTATATAAAAGAGACTTCAGATACAGTATTAGGGGACCACTAAGGCCTATATAAAAGAGACTTCAGATACAGTATTAGGGGACCACTAAGGCCTATATAAAAGCATCCAAAGAGCACCATGTCATGGGACCTTTAAGTGAAAAAAATCAAAAACCCACCACACAATTCTACTCCAGTATTCTATTCTTCATTCATCTAAAATGTGCTGGTGAGTGTTTGCTGCTTACCTTTAAAGAAGACGAACCTGCCGTCGTGTCTCTCGTAGGCGGCGTCTATGTCTCCAGGCAGACCCCTCCAGAAGTGACCGATGGGCATGGGGTAGTTATCCAGAACCCTGTTCCTACGCACCCGCCAGAACCAACGGCCCTGAGGAGACAACAATAACAAGTGTGTTTCAGTGTGCATCATTTCCTATCGTCGGTTAAACACAGTTTGGAAAACTCAGTCGTTTCTTTTTCTATTTGGTTTCTTCATTCCTGAGACTCAACGCCAAAGTAAACCACTGCCCAAATAGGTTCTAAACATATGGCTTCATATCTCATTCTAAGTATAAATATCCCTCTGTCTTTTCAAAACACTCCTATGCACAGGGATATGCAGTGTATTTAATTCCATTCAGTTTATTCTAGAAATTGATAAAAGGCATGATTATACATGGATTAAAAATTCCAGAATTAGCCAAAAGGCAATTTTTCATCTGTAGTCCCCTGAACCTTGATGCAGGGTTTTTCCTGCATAGAGGAATTTTTGCCTCCCCCCAAAAAATGTTTTAGTCAGCCATAAAGGAAAATCATCAGCACCAAAATAAAAAAAGAATTGAGAATAAAAATAGCAATTCAAATCCTCTCCTAATGTGTATAAGATCAATTTACCAAGCAGAACATAAACTCACAGATAGATAGATAGATAGATAGATAGATAGATAGATAGATAGATAGATAGATAGATAGATAGATGGCTGGATGGATGGACTTTATTATACCCAAATTGGGAAATTACTACTACTAGTTACAAGCAGCAAGTTGCTGCTGGACATACACACATACAGAATAATAAATAAGATACAAAATAAGATGAAATAAAATAAGACAGCAAAGATAAAAATGCAACTACTGAAAAATATACTTAGAGGAATGAAACTTTTTTTTACATGTATAAACAAGTGTAGAATAAAATGTACAACCTACATCCATAGTATATATGACAAAATAAAATGATGTATAATATTAAACATGAAGTAACCAGTGTGCAAGTAGCATAATAGTGCAATATTGTAATGTGTGAGGTAATGAGATCTCACACACAGCTGTGAATTGTTGTACAGTTTTATGGAATGTGGCAGGAATGATTTCTTGTAGTGTATTTAAAGGTGCCCTGCCACACGTATTTCATTACTTTGTGGTAATGTCTGAAGTTCTACCATGGACTCTGTAACATTTTTTTGTGGAAAAAAGGCCTTGGTTACCTTGTTTCAAGCCAGTCTAGCGTGGTATAGAAAGCCTGCAGGAAGACTCAGCTCGATTTGTGCCAGACTCATTAATATTCAACAAGCTAAGCTGTTTGACTCTGATTGGCTAACAGCTAGCCAATGAGAGCCTGGCTATCAGCATCCTTTACCCAGCGCAACTGGACGAGCTCATGAATAGTAATGAGCTCAGGCAACACCCACGTCAGACTGACCATCTTTTGTAATTGGCCTGATTTCTCCTCTTATTTCTGTTCAGTGGCTAGAGGCTAGAGGAGGTAGCAGTTCATTTTCACATTCACAACATAACACAAACACATATGGACCTAACATATTTCCAAAAAATACAAGTAAAAACAGTTTTGTGTGGTAGGGCACCTTTAAGTATTCATATTATTTTAACCAGTTTTGTTAATTGGGGTTTACTTTACTCAAGCATAACATACATTTTTGTTTATCAAATTGACAGAAATTACAGGTATATGCATAGATTTCTGTCAAATAAGGTAACAGAATTGCCTTTACTGTATGCGGACCCATCATGCTTCCTGTCGTGCGTAGTCCCCCCCACCCCCCACCCCCCAAAAGGCCCATTCTGAGACAGGAAAAACCCTGCGATGTTGGAAGAAAGAGACAACACAAGCAGAGCAGAACAAGACAGCACAGAAGCAAAACGATTAGCAACAAAACAAAGCACAGAGCAGAACAGGTTACAAGGTGAAACAACAGAGCACAGAGTACAAAGATTAGACAAGGCACAGGAGCTGCTCTCTTTTTTATCCGTCAAATGGTTTGAGCTATTTGACCCACTGTGGTCCGGCAGCGCTGTAGTAATGCTTGATGGTCACCGTGCCAAGCAAAGTGGGGTCTGCCGGATAACTAGACCAGAACGTACAATAAACTAACAATAGCGGAAGACTGGCCGGCTAATAATAGTCGGTCTCTGCTCTGGTGGCTTCATCGCGCCCCCTTACTGCACTCTCTCTGTTGATCGCAGCCTGATACAAGACAAAGTCACTCTTCGAGTGTTTTCATTATCAAGTCAGCGGCACAAATCAAGGGAAATGACTAGCAGCACATTTGAACCCAAGCACAGAATATCATACCTACTTTACATGCTGTGCACACAAGGCAGCAGACAGATTCACAGCAGAAGCGCTCCGACTCATTCATAAGTGGTGAGTCAGTAGCCCTGCTTGTCCTGGATAATGTAACGGTAAAATGCTCAGTGCTGCTTCTTTCTGGCAAGCACACGTCGTTTTGTCCTTCACGCAGGACACGCTGGCAGACAAGACGGCGCGGCATGGTATGGAATGGAACAGAATGGAGATGGGTTGGCGAGAGCTGAGAGAAACAGAACAGGGCCGAACTGAACACACTGCGTGCTCTTCGATTTGTGTGGTCTGACAGCTCTTTCCATTGACCAGATTAAGACTGAGTTGACCATATTAGTCCTCGGCAGAACAGACCAGATCTCACTGTGGGAGTTTCAATATTGAAAGCTGCTCGCTGTCTTTATGTCAAGCCCTCTGCTGGGAAGATTTACTAAAAGTGAATAAAAGAAAATGACAGCCCCTTTCTTTCTTTCTTTCTTTCTTTTGATGGACAGGACTTTGTGGAGAAGAGAGAGTGGCACTGATGTGCTACAGTTTACTCCCACCCACACAGTACATTAAGTAAGTCATTTTGCCTATGCAGAGTCATAGCAGAGAAGAGCATTGTCTACTATTAATAACTACAGTTTCTGAACAGTGGAGGCATCAATTTCAAATTTACATGACCACAATTCGAATTGAATGAACACCAATCCCAAGTCAAGCGCTACATGACAATAACGGCGTTTTCACACCGGTCATTTGCTCTGGTCCCAATCACTTGATGAGTTTGCAAACTTGGAGCGTTTTCGGATTCGTTTCACCCGGAGAAAAATCCAAGCGAACCAAAACGCGTCAGTAGATACAGGAAGAAGTCTACTGACGTCAGTAAATACAGGAAGAAGGTCCTGTGTTCTGGACTAGTGCTCATTTCTTGCATCTCTGACAGCAGTCTTTCGGTGAGATAAACATTGCAAGGGGTTCATTTTACCGGTCAAATGGGAAATGTTCCGGTAAAATATATTCCGCGTTTATTGCACTTAAAAACAATTAATAGGCAGGCTATATAAAAAATAATATCATCAAGGGATGTAGATAGAGCTGTTCCGATACCGATACCAGTATCGGTATCGGCTCCGATACTGCCTAAAACGCTGGTATCGGTATCGGGAAATACTGGAGTTTATGCACTGATCAGATACCACGTAATAAAGCACTGAAGAAAATCTACATTAAAGTAGTTTATTTATGTTATTTTTCGGTTATAACTGACTGTCAAACTGCAGAATAAAAGAAAGTTCTGTGGCGTTCATTGTTTGTGTTTGTTCATGTTTCACAAAGAGTTTAACCTGAGCCAGACCGACACCAAAGATAGAAATCATATCAATATCCATACAGGGATAGTAGTATACAGCTGTTAAAACATAATAAAATATATGACACACTGGTATAGGCCGATACGCAAGTTCAGGTATCAGAATCGGTATCGGGAAGCAAAAAATGGTATCGGACCATCTCTAGATGTAGATTCATACTATTTTTATTGAAATGTAGGCTACTTGCTACAGGCAGAGAGGGCAAAATAATTGAATCAATGCACATAATTGTAATAGACCTATTTTCCTTTTGTGCGTCTGTGGTAATAACGTTAATGAGAGGGGCTGTAGCTGGTGCCGACTCGTCCTCGCTGGCAATTTCTTCACGTTAGACCGGAGACTATTCAAATTTTCGGTCAATGACTGGAAATTACCAACGTAAATGTAAACGTGCTGGTGGCACTAGTTGGGGAAAAGTAACGTTCACCACCAACGTTATTTGGATTCATCCTCTGGGGACCATTCATGTCTTTTCAAATTGTAAGGGCAATCCATCTGAAAGCTGAGATATTTTAGTCTGGACCAAAGTTGGGAACCGACTGACTGACAGACCTACATTGCGTCTGTAGAGCCACACCGCTTGGTGGCTAACATTGAAAGCAAACAACAAAGCAAACAAAAGCAGTGAATAAACTAAACATAAACTAAACTAACAAACAAAACTACAATCCATTTGAATTATCTACGAATGATGGATTTTACTGTTGGCACTTGGTAGGTAGTTGTTCCATTATATTCACAATATTGAACCGATCACTAAAAATCTATGAATTGCTTTTGGTCCGCATTCCCCCTGATCAGGTCATAGTTTAAGAAGCACTGGTGGGCAAGGAAAAAGTTAATTTTGGACACTGATTAATGCTATCCAGACTAGCTTCATGACTGTGGATGAAACCCAAGAGCATCAACATTACTGACTGAGATGAAACCCAAGAGCACAGATATAACTGTTTGACCATGTGCAGCACTTGTCCAGGCAGCTGTACGCCAAGTCTAAAGCTACTGGTCAGTGTCAAAAACACTTAGCGTCTGAGATATGAGATATTCATAGACTGATCTCTGGGTGTCCGGGTGACTGGGCTCTGTCATATTCTACTCTTCGACACTAATAATGCAAATAGAAACACCTGCATCAGTTATTTTATCAGCTCAAACTACTTTTATATTTCACCCTTGGCACAGATATATCAAAGATATCATGACAACTTCTGGAAGTGAAGCTGAGGCTCCTGTACTGTAAAGCCTGGCCGCTCTCTGTCCAGCTCCGTCTAATATCTGCAAACATCTTCAGTGTTCAACGCTGCCAACACTGGACACCTCCTCTGACCTCTGCCACTGACACACATCATTACTTATCTCTGTAGAGCTTCACTAAGTATAGAGCATCACTGAACAAATCCTGGAGGGGAGATAACATGTCATATGGAGCCCTATTTGCTGCTGAAATTTCAGTTAATTTAACTTTGAGAATGAACACAGAAATATCTTGCATCATCGACACTGACCAGGAACTAGGGCTGCACGATACAGCATATTGGTTGTTGTTTTTTTTTTATCGTCACCGCCATTTCAACTTGCGCAATAAAAACATAGCGAAAGGCTGCGACATATCGCGAATGACACAGAGATTTTTTAGTTAGTTTACAGAAAATATCAGTAGAAAACTGACATCCTTTTTTTTAGTGGTGCAATTTATGTTCAATTTGTTCAATACAAGAATAAAAGAATGTCGTAATTTTGTTTCCGTTTTTAATTTTTTAGTCAACAGGCAAATTGTTGTATTTTAGCAGAATACTGTGAGCAGCTGAAAGGCCGAACTGAGTACACTTTAATATCTGTTTATTTATCACAAGTAATATTCTTATTGCGATACTACAACAACCTTATTGCATATTAGCATATTTTCCTCATATCAAGCAGCCCTACCAGAAACCATCACCTCCACTTAGCAGATGTCTAATAATACATGACCACAGGGCTGAGTTGCATAATATCAAAATATATATATATAAATTAGGGCTGAAATGATTCCTCGAATAACTCGAATAATTCGATTACAAAAAAATCCTCGATGCAAAATGATTTGCCTCAAAGCTTCGTTAAATCAATGTTACCAACGTTTTATTGCTGACGGACGGTGTTTCCACACGGATCACTATTATTGTCGCACACCAGACGCTGCTCAGTCTGCTGGCGACACACGCCAGATCGTAAATAGTGCGTGGCTAAGAGAAGAGACAGGCTGGAGGAAACCACAGAAAGTGTCCAAAGTTTGGAATCAGTTCAAACGCAATTAAAACGAGAACTCTGTACAGTGTGTCTACTGAAAAACCAAACTAGCTTAGCACAATAATAGCACGACGTCAATGCTTCAGCATCTCAACAGAAAACATTTCTCATCCATTCCACGAAACGGACCAGACACGGGTAAATCACGGAGTCGTATGGACGATGAAACTACACCAAACACAACAACTAGCAAAAACAAAGACAAGAAAATACGTAGCAGTGACCACAATCTGATCTAAAGAGCCGACGTGTTGACTATCACTTCGGAGAAACAGCTGATCGTTGCGCACCACTCTCTCTCTTCACGGAGAAACAGCTGATCAACGATCTACTAGCATAAGTGTAACAGAGCTGCGTGACATTGTAATTAAATATATAAATACAAATAGGTTTAGTATAACTAATATTTACATGTACTTATATTTACATATAGGCCTATATACAGATCAGTCTCAGAATGAAACTTGTAGTTCTGAAAGTTAAGTTGCACAACTTCAGGTCATGTTTATGTATGTTTAATGTATGTTTATGTATGTTTAATGTATGCCTTAGTGTGAGGTTGATGTCATTTCAGAAAATACATATGGCACTTAAATGCACTTCATATGTTTAGTTTTTGGAGAGATGATATTGTAAGCAACGTAGGAAACACAACTGTTGCTTTTTCCGAAAATGTAACCAAACTATTGTTTATTATTGCTCTTCAATAAAACAAAAGTATTTCTTATCCGATTACTCGATTAATCGATGGAATAATCAGTAGAATACTCGATTACTAAAATAATCGATAGCTGCAGCCCTAATATATATATATATATATATATATATATATATATATATATATAATAAATAATACAACCCAGCTGACAGCAACTGCAGTCAACAGCGAAATGACCCGTACTTGAAAACAGCTTTCTAAACCGTATCTCTTAAAGGAAGAAATCCAGCTAATAGCTCACCGCTGCTTCAGCCCTTATGAATGTTTCGTGTGGGTCCAGAGGCTCTTTAAGGCAAACACCTGACCACGCCCCGCCCTTTTAACAGTGTTCTAGCTAATAAAAACACTGGCCCTGTCGGTTTACAATCCACAAGGACCTGATGGAAAACAGACCTCGTCTTGGCTGCGCACACGCCGTTTGTTACCAACTGATTCTACAGAAAAGAATAACTAAGGTATTGACACAGTTAACATGTCAGGACAGATCCACTGCTGGAATTGGACTGAATTTCCAAGCAAGGACATTTCATAAACCACTGTGAAGATATGCATATCGCTTCTAATGTTTTATGGTCATAACTTAGATCAGATTAGTTAAAAGAGGAACCTATTTCCTGATCCTCAATCCACTTACCTTGAAAACAAACATCTCTCCTCGGAGCATAGCCACCGTGTCAAAGTTCCCTTCACAGATATTGGGTCCATAGTGATCTGGTCTTTCAGTGGTCCTGGGGCGGTCAGGGTGCCGAGGCGGGGTCTGAGGTGGCCTGGGCTCTGGGCGACGGGGTGTCACGGTGGGCAGGGCCCGGGTGGGGCCGCTGTCTGTTTGACCTGCAGGGACAGACCAATGGGGGGGGCGGGGGGGGGTTTAAACATACATATTTTATCACATTATACATAATGACCAGATATAGGACTGGCTAACTGAAGAGAGAATACACTAAAGCGTCGAGCTTTAAACTGCCTAATTCAAATTAATGGAAAGAAAATGATATTAGAATACACTTGTTTGCTGTCTTGCCAGGACTTAGCTGATACGATTGATACCACTCTCACACATCCAGTACGTCTGTTAGTACAGACGGATACAGCGAGGAGACAAGGTTAGCTGAACCTAGTATGAAGAGTGGAAACATGGGGAAACAGTAGGCCTGGGCAATAATTCAATATGATAATTTATCGTCTTTCGATGGAATCATATCGTGATGAAATCATATATTGAGAAATCGTGATATACAATTACGTTGTCTAAATTGATAAAAACAACCTCATACTAACTCAGTCTTCTCGTAAAATCTGTGGTGAAACATTTTGAGGGAATATCATTTGAAGAATTTCAGATTTGGTTTAACGTCATATTTTTGGGCATACATGTAAACATAGTCAGTAAATTGCTGAAGAACAAAAAGGTTTTCTCTATAATTTCTTGAAACTGTTCATCACATTATTATTAAAATCTCATTGTAAAAAATATTTAGTGAAAGCACCAATAGTCAACCCTACAATATCGTCGCAATATGGATATCGATGTATTTGGTCAAGAATATCGTGATATCTCCATATCGCCCAGCCCTAGAAAAGACAAAGTTTAAAAGAATCTGCTTACACGCACCGCTAAAACTCACTATTTAACATGTTTTATCTCTAGGAGTCTCCTCTAGTTGCGTGGCAACCTCACGGTGGTACACACATACAATTTCTAGTTCCTGCTCCGGGACAACAACTAGTCCGGCACATATCCGCCCATAACCATAACGTGTTGTTTTTAGACTCTAATTTAATTATCATACGCATTAAGCAAATAAAGGTGTTAATTATAGAGGTGATGGTGGGTGGATATTGTTAACTTTGGGCAGAGCCAGGCTAGCTGTTTACCCCTGCTTCCAGTCTTTATGCTAAGCTAACCATCTCTCAGCTGTAGCTTCATATTACACACAAATGAGTGTTATCGACTTTCTCATCTACCTCTCAGCAAAAAAGACGTTTCCCAAGATATCGTTCTATTCCTTTTATGTTTCTGAAACGCTAATTGGAAATGGATTTTCAAATAAATGAAGGCAACCTATTGGGATTGGGTTTTAGAAATCGAAATGAAAGGAAAATTGCCGTTGAAGGACTGGTCATTTTGTTGTTGGAAAAAATGCATACAGTATAGGTTTCAATCTAGTAGAAAGTGCAAACCATCAGTTCATGTCCTTATGATTTAACACACTGCAAGGACTATACACACTTGACACCAGGAGGGGCATCCAACAAAAACATCCTACCATAGATCTGCTGTATGCCGCGCCGGTCGTCGTCAGGCAACTGGAAGTTCTCCGTCTCCATCCATTGGTAAAAGGGAGCCATGATGGCCATGGGGTTGTTGGAGTGCTCCAAACCAAGGGCGTGGCCCAGCTCGTGGACTGCCACCAGGAAGAGGTCATTACCTGTGTGGAAAGGATCAAGCAAAGACACAAGTCAGGGGAAGAAAAATGAATTGCACTTTTTCACACGTGATCTCTAGAAAGGGATAGTTTGAGTGGTAAGGTTGGTAAAAAAAATGAACCCTTGTGTTGTCTTTCATTCGACCACTTTTTCGAATGACCATTCGAAAAAGTGCCTCAGAACACACCGAAGAGACGAGACGTAATACGTCTCCATAACAGCAGGCGGCGCTAATCTCTATTGTCGCCCAAAAAATTAAAACTGGCAGCTGATTGGACGAACGTGTCACGTGGATCTGGCTGCTGCTTCCGGATTTTGGATTCTTCGAACGGCCATTAATGGCGACTCATTCAGAATACCATCTCATATTGGACTACAATAGTTCACCGAAACGTGTGTCTGAAAACATTTTAAGAGAGAAATAGGCCGTGCAGTTGCTGAATCTGTCTTCATTTCAGATCAACAAAGGTCAGTTTAAAAGATTTTTGTCAGATTTTGAGAGGCTCTAGTCACGCTCATCCCGCTTGCCATTTCCGGGTGAGTCCCGACTGCCCTGTCAGCATGTCAGGTCGGCCAAAATGAAGGCCGACAGCTCCTCCAGCGGACGACGGCACGGAACACACCGAACAGACTCGAGTCACTGACCTCGCCAGACTGTCCAACGGCCGATTACCGGCCCGGTGTGTTGCTGCTTTTACACTTATTACTTATTTTTGGAATTCATGGTCAATACAAAACAGGGTTAACGTTCAGTGAGGATACTGTTTCAAAACATTTCAGTTTTTTTTTTTTTTAAATGCTAAAAAATTTAACAAAACACCCAAAACTCAATGAGAGTAGAGATCCGATCTTTTGTTGTACTCGCGAAGTGGCTTGTATGGAATCATCTGTGTTATTTTTTGGGTAATCCAAATTAGGTAGTTAAAAAGAAACCCATATTTCTGATATAGACATTTAGACAACGGGTCAAATTTGACCCGAAGACAACACAAGGATTAAAAACCGTATGTATCTTGATTTTTTTGCAACGATTTTTATAATCGATTATTTTCCCTAGAATAATTTTAACCAATGATTCACCTAAGTATTTTCAGTTTATACGGTACCGCCGACGGCAATTACATCATATCTGTTTCCAGCAAAACAGAAGCTGAAAATGCAGAAAATCCATGTTATGTTCTTCTTTACAAATAAAATAAATGTCAGACTGACTGACATGTGACGTGCATTCTTTTTAGTAAACAATTAGTTTTTAGAAATGTCTCATGATATAATGTCTCTAGAAGTGTATTTGCCTTTTGTTTTCGTTTAAGAAGAAAAAAAAGAAAATCGCAATACTCAAATATATCGAATGGAAATCCTTCTGGAATCCCAATAAATCGGCACCCATGAAATAATCGAATCGGGACAAAAGCATATCGTCCCAGCCCTATTGAGTGGTGTTATGAAAAACACATATGGGACTGCATAAGCTGCAGGTCACCAAGAGCAGAAAGTCCTACTAAATCCATGCAGTCAATGTATAAGAACGGTGTTACATTGTTCTCTCCCAGTTATGATGTCAATAAACATCTCTCTGTAGATCTGACAGATCAAATCACACACAGGCATGCTAATGATTGCTGATGTGAATCAACACACATTTCTAACATTTCTAACCAATCAAAGGATGCTGGTGTCCACTGCCACTGCAGAGATTACACACTGACAAGTCAGTGACAAACCACTGAACCAACTTCCTTGGGAAAAAAAAAAACCTGGTTCAGAATTGACCAACAAATCGCTATGAGTTCATCTCTGAAGTGAAGCCAGCACACATTTGGGTACTTCCCCTTCAGTCAATACCTCTTTGTTGCCCGGCCATGCTCTCTGTGAACTTTGAACCTGCTAGCTATTTTCTCTGGTCAGACGGCCCATTCTGATTGGTCAGATTTGTGCTAGTGACATCATGCTATTGGGGGGGATTAGGACATGGTGATGTCACTGCTATGCATGGAAGGGAAGGGGAGACGCTCCGGATGCCTGTCCTTGTGCATCTCCTCATTTACTCTTTGTATAACACACACACACACACACACACACACACACACACACACATAGTTCATTTCCCCCACCATCTATAATTTCAGAGTCACATGAATGTCCTCATGGCGTACTAAGCTGTGGCTAACACTCAAGGAGAGAACAGCAGAGGGCACGACAGAGTGCTAGAGATAGCAGAAGCTGAAAACTAAGAGAGAGAAAGAGAGGGAGAGAGAGAGAGAGAGGGAGAGAGAAAGAGAGGGAGAGAGAAAGAGAGAGAGAGAGAGAGAGAGAGAGGGAGAGAGAGGGCATTGAGAGAGAGGGCATTGAGAGCAGATAAAGAGGCCTTTGTGAGGTAACTGTGACAACCATTCAGTTCGACAGAAAAGCAAGAGTAAACTTCAAAAGCCTTGGCGAAGTTAGAAGTTCAGCCATTGCAACTATTGCTATTTCTGACTACCCTGTACACACACACACACACACACACACACACACTCACGCACGCACGCATGCACGCACACACACACACACACACACACACACACACACGTGTTTTGTCATTCAAGCACTATTTTAACTCTGGAGCTTTGTTCACTTGTTTACCACATCTCACAGCTTATTCATCAGCAGCTAAGGGGACTCCATGTGAAGGACACGCACACTGAAAAAGCACCCTGACAACCAAAGTGCACTCTCCAAATTTGCTCTGCCTTTTCCCAGTGACTTACTCACGTCCCTCTCATCTGACCACAAAGAACCACAAAAGCGTCTGACCTTTTACTGGTACTGGCCCGCAGCGTTTCATCTCACCAGGTGTGTTTGAGTGTGTGTCAGCAGGTCATTTGGACGAAGCGTAAACGCTGTTTTTGTCGGAGCATCGGTGCCAGAGAAGCTGATTAATCACATCGTGTGTCACAAGGTACACACCGATAGAATTGTTCTTCACCGACAAATCAAACTAAGGTCAAGGAAAGGGAAAGAAAACAAAATGCAATGAATGATGATGGTGGATGTGTGCTTTTACTGTCCATTGCATCATATCATTTGTTTATGTTTTCCTGATCCCTAAGCTAAAGTCTGTTTCTGTCAAGGGGGTAAGCTTCTCCTCGGAACGCGTAGCTCCTATGGAGCCATATTGATGCTAACAAGCCATCACCTCCCGTTAGCATCCCATTGACTGCCATTCATTTTGACGTCACTTTGACAGAGAATAACTTTACATCTGAAGCGTTTAAAGACTCTATTTGTCCGTTGTTTATTTCTAAAGAAACACCACAATGTATAAAAGGCTCCATTACCTTGTACCTCACGTTATGGCTGCGTAGCAGACGTTTTTGTAAAAATATGATTGTGTCATAACCACGCAACTTACTGTCGCACAGTAGAGAAATTACCGTATAGTACAGGAGAAGCTCGCAGGCAGTTTGGACTTCCATTAGCTGTTTAAGTTTAATTACTAATGTTAACTAGCATGTTAGTTAGCAATAATTAGCCTGTGCCCATGTTATCTCCTTACATATACCTACGCTCTCCGTCTCTGTAAGATTGGGAATGATTGAGATTTCTCTTGGCACAGCTACTTTTCAGACAGGTTGCTCTCTCTCAGTTGGAGGCTGCTCAGTAACGCTCAGCGCTTAGCGCTCACAGCGCTGGTCTCCGTCCAGAGCAAGGGGATCTGTTGGTCCAGTTTATATATGTCAATGGTTTCTGTCTGACCGCACCCCAAAAGGAGGTCAGAGGTCAGAGCTGATTCTGTTTCATTCTTAAGGACACTTCAGCAGGGCAGATGTTAACTAAGGCTTGAACATGGCTCTTCAAGTCTCACTTCTGACTTTATAAAATGCTACGGTTTCATGTGAGGTTAGGGTCCTACTTTTGTTTGCACCAGTATATGAACAGTGGCAGTTCTAAACGGAAATTCCATATATATTTTTTAAGGTTATTTTTTGGCCTTTATTTTTGACAGGACAGAAGACATGAAAGGGGGGAATGACATGCAGCAAAGGGCCGCAGGTCAGAGTCGAACCCTGGCCCGCTGCGTCGCGGAGTAAACCTCTATATATGGGCCCCCGCGCTACCAACTGAGCTATCTGGACGCCTGAAAGTCCCTATATTATCCTTGTTCTGCATCAGTACTGCAAAGACACCATTTCAATATTTCATTTGAAATGCTATTAGAGCTGCAACTAACGATTGTTTTCATTGCTCACCGAATCGTCAATTAGTCATTTGGTCTGGAAAAATAGTCAAATAAATGCCTGTTATAAGTTTCTGGATATTTTATATTGATATTTTTAGATGTAAAACCTAAAGATAATTCAAATCTTTATATTTGACAAGCTGGAACCATAGAACCGTTGGCATTTTGATTGCTAATCACAATCAGAATACTTTATTGCCTGCAACTGCCTGAAACACTGAACTGAATTAAGTCATACTGTTGTTATAGATAATCTTGACTGTAGTGTGCACTATCACTCCATCAGCCAACTGATGGATCAATGCAAAAAAAAAAAGAAACAATTAAAATTCCACAAAGGGTCAGGGATACATTTCAGCAACAGTGCGATTGGAAGGCAGTAACAAATGTGGAGTTAAATAAAGACAACATCTGTGAAAAGTTCAACTAATTAGATGTGTGTCTACCTAAAGGAAGAAAAGATTGTAATTTGGTCCTCCTTTGCTTTTGAGCTGTGTGAGTAGCGTGGTGCAACAAAGGGAGCAGTCTAAAGATCTCCCCCAAGTGGAACACACTCCCACTTACTGTGGCATTCCACCGTCTCTGTGATCTGTCCTGCTACACATCCCACACACAGCTGATCACACAGATACACACACACACACACACACACACACACACACACACACAGTTTAGCTGTCTGTGTCTGCTGTGTGTATGTAGATAACAGGGCAAGGAAGCCCATTGTTGCAAAGAAAATCCCTCTCTAGTCAGCAGGGTTAATGGGTGCACAGCATGAAGAGGAACTCTAAAGACTTCTTAAAGATTCTTAAAAATGAAGATATTTTCTTAATCCTCACTTTTGCATTTGATTAGTTTAGTGCTAGACATTCATGTTATGTAAGAGTTGTAATTGGGTTTAGGGTTCATCTTAAGGAAAGTGTAAAGGTTAAGCATGTAGCACTGATTTTGGCAATCATTTCAGCAAACGGACGTTCTCAAAATCACAAATTATCTGTCATGTGTGTGTGCCTGGTTCAGCTTCTACAGATGGATTAGTGTATGTCAGCACAAGTTCTTAGCAACATATGAGAACTATAAGGAGGTGCAGTTGGGGCAAAGACTGTACAATGTGTGATGTCACCATGTGTCGACTTTGAACTTTTACAGAGGTAAATGGAGTAACGGAGCCTGCCAAATGAGAGATGATGTAGCTAGCTAAGCCATGCCAACTCTAGTTAGGCGTGGAGGAAAGCGATGGGGACAGCTGTTTGCAATCTATTATACCGATCCATTACAACCTACACAACATGAAATGACTATAGTGCTGCAAACTGCTCATCGGCTGAAATGATCAAGGGCCTAATAAC
Organism: Sander vitreus; assembly: GCF_031162955.1. Classification (NCBI taxonomy): domain Eukaryota; kingdom Metazoa; phylum Chordata; class Actinopteri; order Perciformes; family Percidae; genus Sander; species Sander vitreus. The sequence goes on along the minus strand of NC_135855.1, from coordinate 3,092,973 downwards.
CCCTCAATCCTCACTCCTACCTAAAAGTGAAGTAATAACTCCCTCTGCTCTCAAGATAAAGGCTTGTAACACAGCAAGCTGTAAAACACAGACATTCTACACACTAACTCAACTTGTGCAGCCACATCAGCCTACCTGAAGCCACCTAAAAACCTGTTGGTGTTTGTTGTAGACTAGTATGTTTGGACCATCATTTCTTTCCAGTTGATATTTATGCTTTCTATATTTTTTCTTTGTAGCATGTGGTTTTCACTAAGGAAAATGTCCATTTTCCCTAAAATGCACAATACGCTAGACATTCCGAATTATACCGACAGTAACCGCTTACCTTGTACGTTGTGGTTTCCTATGGTCCATGGTTCATCGGAGTCAAAGTGTGTGTCCCCACCCATTCCAGGTCCAGGGAAGTAGGCATGGGCTAGGAAGCCTCCCTCCCCATCAAAAGGAGAGCTGTCTCCATGAAAACCTGAAGCGAAGAAGATCATAATGTCGGGCTCCTTGCGGCGTCCATATTTGATCTCCTGGTACGGAATTTCGTCAAACGTCAATGGGGTCACACTCTGCCAGACTTTGAACGCCCGACGGATGGCTTCGAATGAGTTATACTCTCCAATCTTGGGAGTGTAGTTTTGGATACTATGGGAACAAAGAGGGGAAGAAGGAATATAAATCTTACAAGAGCCAGTCCCACATGTTCCATAACAGTCCCCTTTGTGGATTCACAAGCAACCAAAGAAATGACTGAATCCTAACTTGAATATGTAACGTTTTACAGAAGCCACCTACAACTAGTAAGACTTTGTGCATGTACTGGATGGATTTTCTTGACAAACGGAACGTGTTTTAGTTACCTGTAAGTGAGGTGGCTCTTGTTCCATTTATGTCCCGTGAGGGCGTAGCGTTTCCGCCGCACGTTGGTTTTGATCTGGCCTCCGAACTTGTCAGGCACACCGCAGCGGGGTCTCCTCATGGCACTGACGGAGTTGAAAGAAGTCAGGAGGAGGCAGGATATATTTGTGTGTGTGTGTGTGTGTGTGTGTGTGTGTGTGTGTGTGTGTGTGTGTGTGTGTGCGTGCATGTGTATTGAAAGGAAAGAAGCACCCAAGAGAAGAGATGAAGGGGAGCATGATGTTAAAGGTGCACTATGAGTTCCTGCATGACATCACTTCTGTTGACGTTCCAAGTAAATTCAAAACAGAGCAAGCTCGCCCCTCCCCCCATGTTTCCGTAACTGTCATGACTAACTGTCACTAACCCCCACCCCCTCCCCCAACCGTCTTGTCGGTGATTGGCTGGAACGTGGTTTGTTGTATTTTGGTGCCTATCCTGCGCCTCTAGTGTTTGTTTGAGGTTTACGACCCCTGTGTTGTCTCCTGAGAGCCGGGCTTTTTCACGGTGTATTCAGGGGGCAGGCAGCTAGAGGATCAAGGAGAGATGAATACGAGTTGAGACAAAAGTGTTTCAGTATTAGGGGACCACTAAGGTCTATGTAAAAGAGACTTCAGATACAGTATTAGGGGACCACTAAGGTCTATGTAAAAGAGACTTCAGATACAGTATTAGGGGACCACTAAGGCCTATATAAAAGAGACTTCAGATACAGTATTAGGGGACCACTAAGGCCTATATAAAAGAGACTTCAGATACAGTATTAGGGGACCACTAAGGCCTATATAAAAGAGACTTCAGATACAGTATTAGGGGACCACTAAGGTCTATATAAAAGCATCCAAAGAGCACCATGTCATGGGACCTTTAAAGCTCCTACTTTCTCCTCTTGATGATTGTGCCCTGCTTTGTTGTTTCATTGTTGTGTACCTGTGAGCTGCTAGGATTTGACCGGCAAATCCTGTCCTGGTTTAAAGTCAGTATTTCCAAATTTTTATCCAAATCATCCTATTAAACAAAAAAATGTTTTTATAATATATCAAAATATCGGGTCGGGCCCCAAAATCAGTTGCAGGACAGTGTTTTGTGGGCTGGTCCACATTTTCTTTATGAGTGGGTGTAGGGCTGGGCAATATACAGTATCCATATTATATCAACATTGATATATGAGACTAGATATCGTCTTACATTTTGGACATCGTAATATCGTGATATGACACAAGTGTTGTCTTTTCCTGGTTTTAAAGGCTGCATTACAGTAAAGTGATGTCATTTTCTGAACTTACCAGACTTACTGGCTGTTTTATTATTTGCCTTTAACCACTTAGTCATTGTATCCACATTATTTGTGATCTCATTGTGTTAATATTTTGTGAAAGCACCAACCCTACAATATCGATATCGATGTATTTGTTCAAAAAAATTGTTATATGAACTGAAGTGATATTGGATTTCGGAAGTCGCTGAGCTATAATTGGGCGTAGGTCTAAATCAAACAACAACAGTGTAGTCAATCCCTGCTAACCTGATGGTTTGAGGGTCCATCTGTCCAGTGACCTCCAGGCTGTAGAACCGCTGCATGTCGCTGATTGCATTGGACAGAATCTGAGCTGATCGCATGGTGGACATCTGTCTGCTGGCCTGGGGCAGGTAACCGTACATCCTCAGCCATGCCTGGAGACAGGAAGAAAAACAGAAAGGAAACGGTTACAAATATCATCTATTCATATCATGTGATGCCGACTACCTTGAATCAAAGCTCATTAGATTTTATATTACTGAAGTCGACAGCATAAAAAAAAAGAAGAGAGATTTACGCGAAGACAGAATGTGTCCACAATAAGCCTTTAATCCCCGACAGCTTACTCTACACAGACACAATACCATCTCAGAAACAAGACACTTTTTACATCATCAAGAAGGGAATTATGGAAAATGGAAATAGAAAAGATGGAAACAGTGTTATATGATCATAATGATTGGGCAATTTGTGTCTTCTTTTTTTTTACAGATGTGAGCAATGCTCAGTCTGAAGCACTAGAAACCACAAGAAGGCAGAGAGAACATCAGTTTTAAGACCTGAATTTTCTGGGAGTATGTAACTGGGAGGGCTGGAGGGGGGTGGGTGGGTGTTAATGACAGACGTGAGGGAGAAAACGTGATATCTGACCCAATCACAGATGACGCAAAGTCTATCCCACCTGTTGTGTAGAAACCTAATATCACACACATGCAAGCACTTGCACATCGGGCCGTCTGGGATACTAGATACACCCACACATGGACACACTCCCCGCGGTGGGGCAGGGAATGTGAAAGAGTGTGTGTCTGAGTGTGCATGTGTGCTCACCATGCATGTAGCTCAGTGAGCGTCTGTGTGTGCAGTTCTCAAGTTTACGCCCATCTTTCACAACGCAAAATGCTACTTGGTAATCCGTATTTACTCATCCACTCCTTAAAAGCCATAAAAACAAACTCACCTCTTTCAGTCCTTCTCTACCACACACATACCATATACACACACACACACACACACACACATATAAAGGGCTTGTTTGCTGTATGCGTGTCTTGCACTGACAAGATGTTGCCGCTGTCCAATGAAAACAAATTACAAAGGGTCTCCCAGACCTTCCCTGATTAATTCTCCTTCCCCTCTGCCTGAGTAGCCTGCACTTGTCTACCCAACTACATGACTGCATGTAATTAAAGGCACACAAAAGGACCTGTGCTTCTCTTTTGAAATCACCCACTGAAAAGAGGAATGGATAGTATCAACACACCGGCCCAGTTGGTGATATTAAACCTCATCACGACTTCGACACGAGTACTATCTATTGCGTGCATGTGTCCTTCCACCATTAAACCAGATGAATTATTGTAAAGTGAACACATAATGCCTGATCAATCAATCCCTGTCAATAGCTGAGTTGAGTCTGACAGATCCTGATGGCATCTCATCCTTTGTGTGTCTCATTTATCACAAAATATATCTTTAAAATTTAGGCTATGCTTAGACGGAAACGATCTGAAGAGAAAACGCAAAAGTGGCGTTGCGTTCTCACTTTTTATTCCGCGTTTAGATGAGCGTTATGGGGGGGGGGGAAATCTGCGTGCATATGGTGACGCAAAAATGTGTGAAATGCACGAAAGTCTGCGCGCCTGCGTAGAACCTTCCTTCTACTTGTCACCCTCTCCTCCTCCTCTCGCCCTCTCCTCTCCCTAGTAGCGCGAAGCGAACAACAAAAGCTGACTCTGTCTGTCTGGACAGATGAGGAGGTGGAGCTATCGCTCCAAACAATGCACACACAGACACACACACAACACACACACGGCATACACACACACACACACACACACACACACACACAGTGCGTTTTTACCCTTTAGACGGGAACGCGACGGTGGAGCGTTTTTAAGATTTCCATTCTGGAGGGTGGTTTCACTTATTTGCGTTTTTAAGCCTAAAAATGCCGTCGGCGTCTTAACACACGCACATCTGATAAAATATTTTGTCGTTTTCACCAGAGAGCGTATTCGTGTAAACAGGGCCTTAATGAAGTCATCTCTGCTAGACCAGAGACTGATCTTTCTCAACTGGAGGCTCTCCCGCCCCCTGACCGTTGGATTAAAGAAGTGCTCGACAACTTGAAGCTTGAGAAGCTCAGATCTTCTCTGAAAGGCTCTACCTCTTACACATGGAACCCTTTCCTAGAATTAGTTGACTCCCTCAGCTTATTACCCAATATGGAGGACTGAGTTCCTCCTAGACTGCTCTGCTCGACGTCAGCTGCCCTTTCAGAGAGCTTTCTCTCTCTTCCTACATTTCTCTTAATTTGTTTATGCACTTGTTCATCTGTTTATTTTTTGTCTTTTGGATGTTGTGCGCCCTTGCTGGTGTGTGTCTGTCTGTGTGTATGGGTCTGTGTTGTCTGTCCCCGTCTGGTTTGGACCAGATCTGGGTTGGGTTGAGGGTGGGTGGGAGATTTGGGGGGAAGTGACACGCTGTTTCAATTATGCTGCGTTCACCATTGTCTATACAATGTATGTCATTTCTTTTAAAATTTAAATAAAAATAGTTGGAATTTCTTTTTTTTGTTTTTATGAAGTCAATGCAAAAGATTTGTTCAAATTCAAACATTTGTAATGAAAATACAACTAACTCACAGCTACAGTGCAGTGAGACCTGGGTTCCTATCTTGCACCCAGCGCAATTGACTTTGTACACCGACGCATGTATCATTCCTATTTTGCACCCGACGCACAGCTGACTTTTCCCTCCACAGACTCACTTCGGTAAATTAGGGAATGAACTTGCGCTCCCGGGGGAGGTTCAGCAAAAAGAGGAGGCGTGTTCCGGTGCAAACGTTCCCTAGTGCTATTTTGCAGTTCCGCCACAGACCAGGAAAAACCTAGTCTAAAGTCAGTGGCGTGTTATTCAGATCAGATCATCTCACGGACCCAGCAGTTCCCATTTTTGCAAACCATACATAAATACAAGGAAAAATATGACCTTGTTTCACACATTTCCATGAATCATGGATGTGTTGATGACATAAATGAGGAAATATTAGAGGACTTAAGGAGATGTGATGTTGAACTGCATGTGCCGATGCCACTTAACCCAAATGCCCCAGCAGCAGCAGCACGGGAGAGGAGAGACAGAAGAGCTGCATCGTCTACAGTGAGGTCATCTCGGTCTAATGTTAGAACTACATTGGAAAAATATCACCATGCATTCATAACCTCATGATTCAGTGAGAGTGAGCCCAAAACATCGGAAAGTATGTTTTTGTGACATTTCTTTATTTACATTTTGACAAAAAGAAAAATCAATAGCAAACGTCGGTCTCCTCGGCTATGAACCGCTCCTGGCGTGCGCCCATGGATGTAGTAAAATCCGCCATTATAATAGCAATCCGCCATGGAACAAGCACGCCTGCTTTTAAAGGGAATGTGAGATAACGCTCTGATTAGTTTATTACATGTTACGCCCAAACCACACTTATGAGTAATGTAGCTACTTCAGACCAACCCATTTTAGATTTGCATCGGGCGCAAGAGTCATTTATCCTGCCGGTATAATAGCAACGGCGCCCGAGAGCCGCCCACAAAGTTACTTGCGTTTGGTGTTTGATACATGTTTCAGATCGTTAAAATAGGGCCCCTGATGTCTTTATAGTTACAGGAGGTGGAACCCCAAAGTGTTTGTTTGGCCCTCAGGCTTTAGAGCACCTGCCCCAAGGAGCTCAAACCTTCAAAAACCCGTTTCATCTCTAATATGTCAAATCTCCAAACACATTTGTAGAGGCAGGCTGCTATGTGGTGAGCTTTTCGTCTGTTGCTCCAGCAGTTTTTGCAGTCAATAATGTCCATTATTATCATGATTGTCATTATTATACAATGCAGAGCTATAACATTATACACTGCAATAAATGTTATGTCACCCTATATATTCTATTTCATTCCTATTTATCTCTGTGTATCCTGTAATCCTATAATTATTGCTATACTTTCCCATTATACTATACACTATATGTTTATACATACTTCACTGCACACGTCATTTTAGCGACTGCTTGTCAATTTATGTTGGGGGTCAGTCTTGCATATATGTCATTATGTAATACTGTGTATAGCTTTTTATTCATATATTTATATTTATATATAATTTTAAAATTTTAAAATGTATATATACATATATATTTTGGGATCCTATGCTCAGTCCTTTTTCTACCTGCTCACTGTATGTAGCCTGTTTCTTGTGGTGGCTTCTTTCTAACAACTCATTTCGCCCGGAGGATTATTAAAGTGATGTATCTTAATTGCCTGCTATTTACACCTTTATTATTTTTCTTTTGCAGATGTAGAGCTTTAAATATAAATTTTTTTGTAACTCTGAATATAATTTTTCTCTCACTGTGTCTCATCTTCATCTTTCCCTGTCTGGCAGTGGCTGTATCAGCTCTGTGTGTGAGTGTGAAGGAGCAGAAAGAGATGTAGAGAGGGCTGAACTGGACGTGGCCCTGACCCACCTCTGCCTTTAGATAAGGAAGCTTCATACACACACACACACACACACACACACACACACACACACACACACACACACACACACTCAAACACAAATATGCACTTCCTGAAACACTATCTAAATACTCTCTCACCACCCACACACACACACACACACACACACACACACACACACACACACACACACACACACACTAGGTGGGGGAAACAGGTGGCACGGTCCACACAAAACTTAATCTCAAATAAAAAGGCAAATAACTGATTGATAAGCCCCACTCCTTGTAGTTACTGTTGCTACGCTTGTGAAGTTTCCCAATCTTGCACATATATATATATACATACATAATGCAATTTACAGTGATGACAGTGGCAGAGTTACTGTATCATTCTAAACTGTAAGTAATGATTGACAATGGGTAAACAAAAGCAGCCTTCTCATTTTTAGCTGTTGACCATTGAGTTTGCGAACTGAAATGATATAAGAAATACGACATTATCAGCTGTAGTTAACGTAACTAATAAACTAATAAACATCAACTTCAAACAAACTTCATCTTCGATGGACTTGTTTTAAAGTAAAAGCTCTATAAAAGGGTCTTAAACGTGCACTTGAAACGTAAAGCCATCTCAGATAATAAGTTCCTGTTACGTGCATGTCTTTGCTTGTGTGTTTTTTCAAGTGATTAATAAAAGACACCACCCTTCAAGCTCTCTCTAGATGCAGAGGGTCGCTCTTACACCAGCCCCATGCACACCACTCTGGCATGTGGAGAAATCCAAAGCTTGACAGGCCAAGCGTGCCTTGTTACAGTTGCTAAGCTATGATTGGCTGTTTGGGGGAGGGTTTTAGCAAATGGTCAAATCGCTCAGTATCAAATATTCAGAGAGCGTCTTACCAAAGAGTTTGATATCGTAACAGCAGCTGCTGTGGATTCAACTGCCAAGTGCTCATATTATGCTTTTTGGTGTTTTCCCTTTCCTTTATTGTGTTAAATATATCTTTTTTGTGCATGTTATAGGCTTCCAAAGGTAAAAAGCCCAAAGTCCCCCCCCAAAGGGACTTACCATCTCCAACAGAAAACACTGTTCACAAACTGCTCCAAACAGCTCTATTGTAGTCCAGCCTTTACTTCAGAGACAAACGTGGTCACTTTGTAACATACGTTATAATGCTCGCCTAGCTGCTAGCATGGCACGCCCTCATACTCTTCTGACTGGCTAGTAGTCCTTACCTAGGTACTGTCAGGGCACGCCCTCATACTCTTCTGACTGGCTAGTAGTCCTTACCTAGCTACTGTCAGGGCACGCCCTCATACTCTGCTTCTGACTGGCTAGTAGTCCTTACCTAGGTACTGTCAGGGCACGCCCTCATACTCTGCTTCTGACTGGCTAGTAGTACTTACCTAGGTACTGAGTGACCCCCAACAAAGATTGAACAGAAGTGAGATGTCTCACTCTGTAGCTAAAACAGAGAGCTCAACACACAGGGTGAAAAGAGGAGCTGCAGCAATGTGCAGTACAACAAAAATATGGTGTGTTTTGAAAATTAAACCATGTAAACCTATTCTGATATAACCTCTAAATACAATTATGAACCTGAAAATGAGCATAATATGAGCACTTTAAGGGAAATGCTAATTCCGCTAGGTTAGATTCCACTCGGATGGGTTGACGGAAATAATTGAATTTACTGAATGACACAAAACATGGCCACAAAAGAGAGAAAATCTTTAAAGAGCTGATTAGAATTGAATAGTATTGACTGACATATCATGTCAGCTAATGGAGATCATATTTCATACTGTCTGAGGATAAAAAACAAAGCACTTGCTGTAATGCACTCACTAACAGTCATCTAACCACACCAGACACTGTGGGAGAAACAGCGGAGTAATGTTGCAATTCCCATCAGAATTCCAATAAAAGTAATTAAAAACAAAAAATGAGCCAGTGTTCTGTGTAATCTTCATGTGTCTTTTCACATTCCAGCTACTTCCTCCCGGCTCCTCTATGTCACTGCTGCAGTGATGGTATTTGATGAAAAAGGGAAATGCCTTCATGTCTGTTGATGTTTGTGTCTTTGTGGTGTATCTAGGAATCTGATGTTGTCTCTACCAGGGCTGCACAATATATCGTTTTTTTTATCGTCATGGCAAGATCAACTTCAGCGCAAGAAACACATTGCTTAAGGCTGCGACGCATCGCGAAAGACGTGAGAATGTTGGAAATGATTTTATTTGCATTTGTTTTAAATTCAACATGCAATTTGTTGCATTTTAGCAGAATACTGAAAGCAGCAGAAATGCAGAACGTTGTCGCATATTTTTCTCATATCGAGCAGCCCTAGTCTCTACACAACCTTTCTCTGTCCCTTCCAAACAAGAATTTACAACAGGCTGTAGTCGGGTGCAAGAGAAGAGCTGCAGTGCTGTTGGGAAGATGTATGGAGGCTTATGAACCCCTTCCCCCCCCCTCACGCCCATCGTCTACAGTAACAGTAGAGCACTTCAGTCTGGCCACTCACCTTCCCTCATCAGCTGGGCTGAATACAAAACAAGTCTAACAACAGGGGTAGGGGAGTGCCTGTGTGTGTGTGTGTGTGTGTGTGTGTGTGTGTGTGAGCGTGCATGTACACTTAGCCTCGTCTCTTAAATGGTCTTTCAAAGAGTCCTTGAGCTTACCTGCCAAAACCAGACCCAGCAATATACAAGGAGTTGTAAAACCTGCCAGAAGTGTGTATATGAGTGTTAGTGTTAGCGCGTGTGTGTGTGTGTGTGTGTGTGCGTGCGTGCGTGCGTGCGTGCGTGTGTGTGTGTGTCTGTGTCTCTACCACAATGTCAGCCAAGATACTAACAGAGCTTTTATTCCGAGGCTTGGTCTGCTGCTATCTCTTACCCTACAAAGTCCTACCAAGAGGATGGATAAGTAAATGGAGTAGTGAGAACGAAAGAGACACAGACAGATAGACAGGAGGAAGAACATTTGATTACTTCAATTTGAAGATTTCATAAAGCACACGTGGAGTTACAGAGGCAAACAGGCGTGCCTCTTTTTCTGCACGCAAGACAATAATCCACACATATGTATGCAGGGGAGAAGCGGCTGGAATGTGAAGAGACAGCACGCTGCAGATTACACGGATACAAAGAGGATACGGATTGAGAAAGTTGAAGTCGAGTTATATGCCGCAATAAGTCACTGATTACCCCTCTCTTTGCTGCTATCACTCTGCTTTAGCTTCAAATTGCTGTTGCACACTTTTAGCATTCTCTCCATGCAGCCTGTATTATCACATCCGTGTTTCTTTCTGTGCTCTCTCATGTTCTTTCTCTCCTATTCACAAGTTTTCTCTCACAGCTCTCTCTCCTCAGACAAGAGCGTCCTTTGTATTTCCTAAGATGCCTTGGAGTCCCAGGCCCAGCATGCCTTTGCACTGTGTGTGTGTGTGTGTGTGTGTGTGTGTGTGTGTGTGTGTGTGTGTGTGTCCCAGTAAGAGAACAGCTGTCACATTCAGCCATCACATGCTGCACAGCTGAGACTGACCACCACCGTCCCCCGTCAACTTTCTCTCTCCATCTTTGTCTCTCTTTCCCTCTTTCATAAATAACTCCACCACAGGTTTCTCTTGGCCGTTGCTGTGACCTTTCTATTTTTTCGATCTAAATTTCTCAGATTCTTGTCACACTCATAATCCCTCTCTTTTCCCTCATTTTTTTCTATTATCCCACGTCATCCTTTTTGTCCAGACAGAGTAGGAGTAGAGGTCTCGGGCCAACTTCTAAACAAATGGCTTGAACCACATCTGAAGAGGAAGGATCAGATTAAACTTGAGATGACGTATATAGTAGGTAGGTGTATAATGTAGTTTCAACACAATCCAACACAGTCTGGGTTTGTTTTACAGACACAGGCAGCTTTAAAACAAACCAAACAAGGTGTCATTTTTACATGACATGTCATTTTATATGCTGATTGTGTTGATCAAGACACGCTAAAGGGCCAGACACACTGACCAGACGGCCGACCCTCGGCAGAAAAGGCAGTTGGACTGATCAGTCTCCCCGAGTTGGTCTAAGAAGTGCCTCAGAACACACCGAAGAGACGAGACGTAATACGTCTCCATAACAGCAGGCGGCGCTAATCTGTTCTAATCCGCTAATACGATCTCATGTTGTACTAAAATAGTTCACTGAAAGGTGTTTCTGAAAGCATTTTAAGAGAGAAATAGGCCGTGCAGTTGCTGAGTCTGTCTTCATTTCAGATCAACAAAGGTCAGTTTAAAAGATTTTCGTCAGATTTTGAGAGACTCTAGTCTCTAGCTCATTCCGCTCCTCGTTTCCGGGGTAGCTCTCCACCAATCAGATGGGTCATTTGAGTCCAACTGCCGGCAGTGCCCGCCCCGCTGATTATACACGTAAAAATCGCCCAAAATGAAGGTCGACGGCCCCTCGGACGGACAACAGCACGGAACACACCGAACAGACTCGAGTCACTGACCTCGCCAGACTGTCCAACGCCGATTACCGGCTTAGTGTGCCTCAGGCTTAAGTCCTCCTTTACCTGTCCTATAGATTAGACCGCAGACTTTACAGCAAGTGATTTACCAACTCCTTACCACAGAAACTCCTAAACAGCCTAATTTCTGTTCACACATAAACATTTCTATGACTTTCATTAGGACTGCAACTATCGATTATTTTCATCGTCGATTAATCTGTCAGTTATTGTTTTTTGGTCTACAATGACAATGACAGAAGATGGTGACAAATATCGATCAGTATTTCCAAAAAAGCCTAAGATGACGTCCTCAAATGTCTTGTCAATGTCCACAACTCAAAGATATTCAGTTTACTGTCAGAGGAGTGAAGAAAAAACAGAAAATATCCACATTTAAGAAGACATTAGAGAATTTCACATGAAAAAAACGACACAAATGGATTCATTGATTATCAAAATAGTTGGCGACTGATTTAATAGTCGACAACTAATCTTTGCAACTCTGACACTTATTATGACTTGTGTGTGAAAACAAATGTTCCGCTCAGAATCCAGTGAAAGATTCATCAGCCACAAAGACCACTAGTGACTTCCTAAAAGCAGGGTCTCCCCTATCATGATTAGTGGGCGTGTCATGGAGATTAGCCGGCCCATCAACAAACAGACTGACAGCATGACTTCTTCAACTCCTCAAGTAACACCCTGTAGTTTTAGTGCGCTGTGTCCAAGAGATGCTCTTTACTTCCAGAGCTCTGTGCTTGTATGGAGCATTGCAAATGTTAAAGAGACAACATGGGTAACACAATTGTTAGTATTTCAGCTGACACACACAAAAACACACACACACACACACACACACACACACACACACATTTAGCAACAAGTGCTTAGGGATTTCTCATCCGTCCACACATTGTGTAAACCCTACATCTCTTGTCTCAGTAAGACACATTAGCAAACATCTAAACACACACACACTCTTACAATAACCCATCAGAATATGTTGTAACCTGGCTGACAAGCAGACCCCCCCCCCCCCGGTGTGTCTTTCTCTCTCTGTCAAACAACAAACAAAAGCTCCACCACTAATCACCTTCCTATAGGTATAGCATCAGCTCTTATCTCTCGAATTGTCTCTCAAAACAAACACGTGTGCTGGATAACCCCGGGACTGGCGAAAGAAAAATGCAAGTAGTGCTGGTTTGAGTTCCAACTTGTTACTTTGGCACACTTTTGTGTCTGTGACACACCGAAATGAGGACAAAATTGTGTAGGCCTACATGTTTCCATAATGGCTAAGAGGTCCAAATCGGGTGGAGAAAGACACATTATGAGCATTACAACAACAATGAAAATAGCCAAGAGTAGGGCTGTAACGGTCAGTGTAACGCTTATCAGTTCAATTTTCTAAGCAAAAACAGAAAAATGGGTTCAAATATCCAATTTCCGCCTTGACAAATTAAAAAACTGGATCTTTAAACTGTTTTTCCAATTTTCTGTTTTTATTCAGAGGATCAGAAATTTAGAAAATTACAAAATTGCGTCTGGGCTCCAATTATTCAATACGGCAATGGTATTCTCTCCTTCGTTCCGCCTAGCTACTCCCCCCCACCCACTTTACCCCCAAAGTCTATTAGTTTGGGGGTTTTTTTGGTCCATATGCAGTTAATGACCTGCATATTCCACAAAGTACAGGGAGAGAATACCATTGCCGTATTGAATAATTGGAGCCCAGACGCAATTTTGTAATTTTCTCAATTTCTGATCCTCTGAATAAAAAATTGGAAAAAGAGTTTAAAGATCCAATTTTTTAATTTGTCAAGGTGGAAAAAAATGAAATATTGGATCTTTGAACCCATTTTTCTATTTTTTTTGTACTTAGAAAATTGAACTGATAAGCGTTACACTGTACCTGTAACGATATGGATTTTAATGAATGCAGTGTAAAGTGCAATGGTAAAACACTGCAGCTGTGTGCCGTCCATCATGTCCTTCCCTCTCCCTACTGTGTGTTATATATTCATTGGCAGTAGAAATCATTTAGAATAATCGGATACCCCATAGGTTTAACGGCCTGTCCCTCCCTTTCGTGTAAAGCTGAAGTGACGGCAACTTAAGTTGTCCTCCTCCAGAATCCCTTGAACATGATGAACAGTCGATGATGATAGCTAAACAAGGATTATTGTGTTTATTATATTTCAAATCACACAACATATGCACTTCCGTAACTTTCACCAGCACAAAAAAAAGAAATCCGGTGAATGCGGTGATGCCGGTGATGATGTCATAACCCCAGTAGCGTCACGTGCCAACAGCGATGTGGTTATCGTCACGGCCCTAGACACTGGATAACTTGTAGAAATGAGCGGGGGTCTTGTTGATTCTGCTTTGTATTGTGATGATTACTGAAAGAAACAAGTTTGAATCCAAATAGTTCACTAAACAACGACTACAAGGGGGGGGGGGGTGGAGCATGCATAATGCTTTGCTTGGGTGTGATTTCCCATTCGCCTACATTGTAACAACAGGAGTCATTATCAGAGAGAATGGTGTGATGGGGGTGGCCAGAAAAATAGAAAAAACAAACATCTTAACTAAAACGTGTCCAGTAACTGAAAAAGGTGGAGGTTCTATGGGGGGGGGGGATACATTAAGTGAATGTCCCTGATTTTTGAAACCATTGTTATGTTAATGACAGCAATGTAAAATACTGTACACCTGCCAGTCAATCTACTTAGAAACCAAACTAAACACATTGGAAAATAATTGTGTGTTCAGGGTATTATTAGTATCATAAACCAGGTGTTGTGCACTGGATGGTCCTGCATCAATTCTGATTGGCTAGGTCATGTCTGAAGCTGTCACACAGGTAAATACCATGCCTTCATATCAGTTGATTTAAAGGAACAGGCCGACTTATTGGGACTTTAGCTTATTCACCGTAACCCCCAGAGTAAGACAAGTCGATACATACCCTTCTCGTGTCTCGTGAGGCCCTCCCGTGTGTAGAAAAGTACCGTAACTGACACAGTGATGCACATGCTTTTCCCTGGGTAGTGAAGCTACATTACTCAGTGTTTTATGTTCGCTGACAAACTAAATCACGTAATCACGACATCTCCCGGCCATTTTTCACCGCAGAAAGCTGCTACCAGCCAGGCTAAAGCTAACATAGTTAGCCTAAAGAAACAAGGCGTCTGTTCCAACTAACGTTACGGTTCGGAGCTGCGACGCTGGAAACGTAACACTAATCTACAACAGCAGTCTGTTTCTGATATAACCTCATTTACACTGATCTAAGTGCTCTTGGATACACAGTTTGTTGAAGAGTGTGACATGCAGGCTCTGCAAGCACGGCAAACCACCAATCATGATCAATTTTAATCAGTTTATCAAACAACCAAAGCAGGCCCCGCTAGTCGACCACAACCTGACATTTACAGGAAGCAACATGCATGCATTATTAATATTCACTTTAGCCTGGATTGATATTATATGAATACAATGGTGTCATGTCAGTCAACCAGTGTATGTCTTCCTAATGTCCCTCTCCTAAATCACTTCAGAAGAGTAATCACAGCCTTACTTGCTTTGGTTTTTGTAAAGCATTAAAGTTCAACAAAGACTGGTTCACATAAGAACATTTCCTTTTTCCTTTTTATTTTCTTTGTAGATGCACTCTCCTACAAAATCACTCCAGTAGTTGAGAATGATTTAGTATTTCTAAATAGGGCTATTTATGGCCTCATATCGCATCCTCATATATGTCATATCGCACAGGGAAAAAAAATATCGCAATGTACGTTTTTTTCAATATCAGGCAGGCCTAATTTGTAGAGTCACAGCGTGTACAAAAAACAACGTAACATGAGACACAGCCAACTTCTAACCGTAAACAAACCAGGAACTATATTCTCAGAAAGGCGAAGCTCTGCTACTTCTGCTACTTGGGCGGAGTGATTTGCTTTGCAGCAAGCCTTAGCAAGAATATAGTTCCCGGTTTGTTTACGGTTAGAAGATGGCTGTGTCTCATGTTACGTTGTTTGTTGTACACGCTGTGACTCTACAAATCACAACATGTAAATAGGAACATGTTGGCGTTATTTTGTCACTTATTCGGAGCAGTAGGCTAGATGGAACCAGTTACCTGCAGGTTCTGTGCTAGGTTAAGCTACCGGTGGAACCGTCAGACAGCGTTACAACACGCACGGACACGAGAAGGGTATGTATGGACTCGTCTTACTCTGGGGGTTACGGTGAATAAGCTAAAGTCCCAATAAGTCGGCGTGTTCCTTTAAATAAGGCACACAATAAGTCAGTCCTTCCAGAAAAATGTTGAGTTTTTTTGTGATTGTTTTGGGCAAAAATCCTTGATTATGCGGCACGTTTTCTTAAAAAATGAAATTGCGGGAATTTGCAAAAACTGCAGTTTCATCGTGGCTTTTCAATGATGTTCATGTCGCGTAATTACGTCACTTCATAACGTTCCCATGGCAACAGGGGAAAATGGCTGCTCTTGTGTGAAGTAAACGCAACATTTCTCAACTTTCTGCTAAGATATATGGGACTTTTTTGCACTTTCGCCGCATAAATTGCCGATTTCCGCGCAAACTATGCGGGGCTTGCATGATTTCATAATCCCCGCATATTTAATATTTAATATGTATTTAATATATAAATCGGCAATTTATGCTGCGAAAGTGCGGCGTATTTGAAAAAATGCGGCCCCCGCATAAATAGGCATTCTTTGGCTGATTATGCATTGAATTATGCGATCGCATAATCGCGTTGTTCTGGAGGGACTGATAAGTAGGCTATAGTATACATAAATAATTGTTACAGTACATTGTATACCAGAGGAATAACATTTGAATAGCACGGTTAGGCCTGTTATGTATCTGACTTGAGCAAAGAAGATGTCAAATTGTGCTCTTTCTAAAAGTAGTCCCTGCTTTGGCGGAAGCAAACAAAAAAAAACACATGCCTTTTGGTCATTTTGGAAGGGTGCAGTGTTCAAATAGTTTATGTTAATATTATAAAGTAGTCTCTACCATCTGCAGCTTCTGGTTTCATTGATTCAGTCAGTAAGTAACGAGCATTACTTAGTCAGTCTAATCAGTACTTCGAATAACACTGCTGTGTTTTTACCTCTGAGTTGAAGGTGCTGTCATCCTCCGCTCCACGCGCCACAAGCGCACACAGCCACAGCGCGAGGAAGGTCCGTCTCCAGAGCAACGAGAAGCAGCTGTTCCATAAGGTGGAGGCCATGGTCCGGGCGCGAGGGAAATCAGTCGTCGTTCGCCGTGGTTCGCTCCCGACGGTGTAATAAGATGCCTCTGGTTAAGTTTTCACTCGCAGTGTTGCTAGTTCAAGCGGTAAGCTAGCGAAGAAACTGTTTTAAACTTAATTCCCTAACAAGAATGCTACGACAGTCCTCAACAGTTCACTTGCATAATGGGAAAGAGCTCCATTCCAGATTTACAGTCAGAGCAGCGCTAGAAACTGCCCCTCCATAAATGTCGGTGAGTTGTCTCACGTGCTCATACAGCTTTCTCCTTTTAAGTTTTCTTTTCTTTTCACAGTGTTTACAGACCGTCTCACCTTTCTTTAGCTCACTGTGCTGTATCTCTAGCGGGAGTTACCCACTAGAGCGCACGTCTCATTTAATCAACATCAAAGTGGTTGCGTTATTATTAGTAGGCTAACCTTCAAAGTGCACTTTACAAAAGAGCCACAATGCCTCCAGCAATGCCTATCAATCAGCAAAGTGGGTCTACCACAACTATGCTTTTTAGTAAATCATTAACTGCAAACATGTTCAAATCCAGTGGGTTAATAACCTCCCCGTCGTGATAATGCCGAATAAAGTGCCGTTAGATTTAACCTGAGAAAGTTGCAAACTATATAAAACAACAAAAATGATAAGCCCAAAGTTCGCCGCACTTGACCGACCTCTTCAGCGAACACGGCTGTTTTAGCTCGCGACCTCTCTTGTAGAAAATACAAATATTTGACGGTTTCTTTCCCCTCTACATCCAGTTTTTCCCCCTTTTCCCAGAGGAAATCTCTTCAGATGCAGATATTTTGCTAGTTGCTATCAGTCACGTCCTGAGTCAGTGGCTCTGTGTTGTCTCCCTACCGGAGCAGGACGGACAGTGGTCCGCTGTTCGTTGTGTTTCGGTACCTAACGTGGAGATGCCAGCGTCAAGCGTGACATCACGGTAACGAGGTGTCCCTGTCACGACTTTCAAAATAAAATATAGTCTGACTAATAAACTGTATATGGACGGCTCAGACTGTAATGAAAATGAAGACAAGACACAACGAAAGAGATAAACTAATACAAACAGTTTAATTTATACAGACAAAAACTATGACATTTTTCCTTTTCAAATATTGTCCTATTAACAGCAACAGTACAAACTGTAAAATGTTTGAGGGAGCTCATGGAGCAGATCAGTGGTGTAGTCTACGTGATACGCAGTTATACGTAGTATACCCACTAAGCAAGCTCCAGGATTTCCATATACCCACTTAAAAATGCCCAATGACACGCAACAACATACTATCCATTATATTTTTGATATATTTTGAATTGTCATCTGTGTTTTGTTTTATCTTTGCATAGGCTATATACATATATATATATATATATATATATATATATATATATATATATATATATATATACAGTACAGTATAGCCATTAAAATACATTAGACTACACCACTGGAGCAGATAGTCTATAATGTCAGGTTATTTGATCAATACAATTACATTTGATATAGGCAACCAGTAATAGGCTAATGTAAATGCAAACATGTCTTTGTTTTTAATTGAAAGCTTTTAAAAAAAAAAAGTCTTTCCAGGTGTGATTAGGTTTTGCCTCTTATTTTGAAGGCAACCAATTTCCGGTATTGTCTTGTCTTTCTGTACCTAACTTGATGGATCTGACCACTACAATGCTCTTATCAACCGGACGGATGGAGGTGGAAGTGAGGAGGGACGACAGCAAACATGCTTCCCCCCGTGTTCACAGCGAAGTG
This sequence comes from Sander vitreus, assembly GCF_031162955.1. Taxonomy (NCBI): domain Eukaryota; kingdom Metazoa; phylum Chordata; class Actinopteri; order Perciformes; family Percidae; genus Sander; species Sander vitreus. The sequence continues at coordinate 3,074,509 of NC_135855.1, read as the reverse complement.
AAAACCACATTACACGCCCGGAATATGACAGGATGTAGCCTACTGATAAGGTATGATATTTAAAACCACCACTATGTGTGATAAACTCGCTAATCATTAACCAATAGGCCTATCAGATTCAGAATCAGAAAAACAAAAAAGAATATGTATTTCCTAGTAGCACTTAGGAGGAATTTCCTTTTGTTGTTGGTGCTTTCATGAACAAATACAACATTATAATGAAACAAACAAATAATAAATACAGAAACAAATAATACATTCATATAACTAATATTAAGAAAAAAGAGGCTGTATGGATTAGGATAATGAGAATGTTGTTTTGCTACTGTGAGTTTCGTTCAGGCACACACACAAATGCACAACAGCAACACACAATGATTACACTTCTTGAATGCAACGGCATCTATTCTATGTCTGTCCATTATTTGCCATGTTTGTAGGCAATTTAAGCAGCAGCACTCACTATACAAACCTTATTAGAATTAAGGTAGCCCTGTTTTGTTTAAAAAAAGCAATAATTCTGGTTGTCCACATGTGTCCATGTAAGAAGGAAGCACCTGTCATCACTTCAGATGGGTTAATAGGACTGTAGAGAATGATCGTAGTTCCTCAGGCAGTCCTTGTCATTTGCTCTCTCAGCAGACACTGTGGAGAGACATGTCTATATAATTAGATCCCTATCAATGGACCCGATCTAAGGCAGAAGGAAGTAGCAACTTCCAGAATTGTTATGTTAATGGTTACTGGTTCTGGAGCATTTCTCATTTATTGAGGAGTCGCAGAAACTGATTAAAGAGGGTGAGAGAGAGGGTGATAGTATGTTAAAGATCACCATTTATGCACTTACTGTTGCTTGGCATTGCAGGGAAGTATATCTAAAATGCGTACTGATATTATTATGGCATGAGGTCGATACAGGGGAAGAGGCACCGTCATCTGCCGAACACGCACAAACCAAAGCCTTCCTTAAGCGCTTCTCAGTATTTTAGCCTCTGTATTTAGTCCATTATTTTTCAGCAAGTGTTTTAGATGTAGGCCTAAGTACAAATGAAAACAAAACCTGAGACTTTCAAGCATTCCCACTTGGGAAGGAGGCAAAAAAAACCACCTCAGATCAGCAAACATTTTGCCAAAAGTAAGAGTTTGACTCCTTGGAAATCCCCATTGTATATAATGTGTAGCCAGTTTTGCTGACAACTAAAAATGCACCATTTACTTACAAATAGTGTTTTATCACCTAGGGTTTTCCAGTTAGTCATGAGGATCAGCACCTGCTGCTGCTGTGTGAGTCATTTTGCTTCACTAGGCTCTTTGTGTCAAGGTGAGACAGGTTTGTCTCAGGTAGGATCAAACCCCAGAGGCTAACATCAGTCAACCCCTGCCCACACACCAGGGATCTCAGCCAAACATAGGGAAACCCCTCGCTCTTGATAGATTTGTTTTGTTTTTTAAACTTCATTGTTTTCCTTAAAGGTCCAATGTGTAGGAATTTCTCCCATCTAGCATTGAGATCATATATCGCAATCAACTCTCTCGCTCCACGCAGTTCAAAGTAGGTATTACAGCTACGGTAGCCTTCACGCTTCAAAAAGACGGTCTCTTGCTCTTTTCAGTATCCTTTTTCTTTTTCTGGGTGAAGAAGAAGAAGACTCCTGTTCCTGAAATTTGTATTTTCAATATGTGCGGTCCTCCATGTTTCCTTCTTCAAACTCGCCGTGGAAGCTACGATACCCATTAGCAGCATTAGCAGCACCTGTGAGTTCATCATGTGACAGGGAAAACGTGAAAGGCGGAGCAGTATGTCCTGTATGTCCCTTACCGGCTAACGTATTTCAAGATGGCGCGTGAATATGGAGCGTCTACCCCAGTTCATGCAAACGCAAATGTAAAATTTCAAGCCAAAATACTTGGAATTGATGGTGGAGGTAAATATTCATGAAAAGGACAAGTTTGTGAACGGGCAACACAGATTTTGAACAACTAAACACGTTACACACTGGACCTTTAATAAACCCTGACACTATTTGTCGCCCCACAACAAAACTTGTCACTCATAATACAGACCTAAAAAACCCCACTAGCAACCAGCATTACAATATGTATCACCATTGTCTTTGAAGTGGCTTTCATTATTTATTTTTCGCGCAAAAAAGACTCAACTATGAACGTGTGTAATGAACCGTACATTAAACTTTTAGTGGCAGTATATGGCCATTTATTGATCCTTTCGGAAATTCATCTTGCACCGTACAGCTCATCAGATAGACAGACAGACAGACAGACAGACAGACAACAGACCATAGACAACAGACAACAACAGAACCACCCCTTCCCCCCCCCCCCTCCCGCCCAACATCAATACACAACACCAAATATCTCTACATTATAAAATAGTAAAGTGCAGTGTCATTAGCACCAGTGGGCTTTCAATACTGAGGTGCCACGTCATCAGTGACATTTTAATACTATACCAAAGTTGAGTTTGTGTAATAAAACAATTTGTGAAATTTGAAAGATGTGGTCAATGAAAAGTTTACTGCTATGTCTGCTATGCTGCGTAAAGAGTTTTGAAAAAGTCAACTCAGTATTGAGAAATGTGTGTAACTATTTAAATAAAACTGTAATTGAAATGTATTAATTCATTGATGGAGAACAATTATCAACAGTCTGACTGGATTACTCACTGGGTTAGGTGTCATACCTGATCAGTCAAAAGTCTAAAATGCCCTCTCTGATCTATCTATTCTATTTTGTTCTACCTGTTTTTAATTCTGTTCTAATGTATTTCATTTGGTTCTATCTTTTCTATTTATTTTATTCAGTTCTATCCTATTCTGATCAAGTCTAGGATTTCTTGTTGTCTCTGTGCTGGCCACCTGGCAGAAAGGCCACCTGCATGCCCAGCTAGTAAACTTGATGATGGATAATGTTCAACACACACACACACACACACACACACACACTGCCACAGAAGGCATGGTCAGCATCACAAGCTGCAGGTGGGTCCATAAACACAAATGGGTCTGGGTCTCTTGAACTAAACAGGTGGCTTGAATTCCGGTTCTTATGATGACAATACCAGCTCTAAACAGCAAACACCATCACCATCATTTTCTCCTCAAGTCAAATGAGCCCGACAGTTCTGGAGCTCCAAAGTGTTTCATATTAAATAAAATACATAAATAATTATGACGTAGATAACCAGAAGAATACGCTGTGGAAATATATAGGCTAAGTGAAATAACAATTTTTGAAATGATGTAAGAAATTATTTCAACTCAAGTCATTATTATGAAATGTTATTTTATCCTTATTTTTATAATAACAGTTATATAGGACTTTTCATAATAGACATTTTATTTTGAAAAATGCTCTTTTTCCAAATTCAGCTTTTTTTCATGATGTCACTTTTCATATTGTCACTTATTTCATGTGTTTCACGTGTATCATTAAAAGTGGTGGTATGGAATGAAACTTGACATGAAGTGTGTAAAAAAAATGCTGAATTAAACAGAAACAGACTTTAAAAAGATTGCATTTTGATTACATGTCTACAATTAAAAATAATCAATAAATCAGTGAAAATGTTTGACTTTTGTTCAGATATTCTTCTTTATTTGCTCCACTAAATGTCACAATGCAAGAGATATAAAAAATAGTGAATGACTTGCCATACAGTTTCAGGTTTTGATGTGAAAGGAAATGTGTTGATCAAGCCACCAGCAGAGACACAATAAATCGTTTCAGTGATACATGGTTGCAATTACTGAATACACCCGGCCTGGGGGGGGCCGGGTGTATATGTATATGTCCACAACATATACAAATTGGAAGAATAAATGCTTTTATGCAACTCTTAACACCTTGTTTCACTTGATGTTTCTGATGTGCTACTCCCCTCTGTTGGTGGGAGTAGTGACTTGCAGCCATAAACCAAGCGATGCAGTGTTCACCCATGATCTGTTATGACGTTCAGGATCAACTAGCTATTACACCCATTTAGTTTTACTTTATATTTAGTGCTTAACGTGTATACAGAATCTTGAGTATAATCTTTTTCAATTATGTAATGTGGGACCATATTCAGTGGCGACAGAGGTGACCCATTGTAGGTAATATTTAGGAGAAGTAAAGATTTACAATAGGCAACTAAAGTGCTTTACATGAAAACAGATACAAAAATTAAAAACAGATAAAATATGAGAAAAAGGTTAGTAGTATAAGAAATTGGAAACATTGAAGAGTAGCAAAGAAGAATAGTAAAAGAGATGAATAGGAATTTCTCTTTATATGCTTATATAGATTGTTATATAGTGTCAACAATGCAGCTTCAGTATAAGAAATGTACAGTTATTTAAAGAAAGGCAACATCAAAAAAGATAGGCCTTGCTTCGATTTAAAGAACTGAGAGCTGCAGACCTGCAGTTTTCTGGGAGTTTGTTCCAGAGAGGAGCATAAAAACTGAACGCTGCTTCTCCCTGTTTAGTTCTGACTCTAGACAACAAGAGGTCAGTCCAGACGACCTAGAGGTCTGGGGGTCATAGTGTAGCAGCAGATCAGAAAGCCTGTATTTGGCCCCAAAACAGTGTCATAGTGATTTTATAAACCAGCAAAAAGTATTTGAAATCAACTCTTTGAGGCACAGTAGCTTGTGTAGAGACTTCAGAAACTAGCAGATGCATCCACTTCCTTCGGTCTTGAAGGGAGAAGACTGGCTGCTATGTTCTGAATCAGCTGTTGTCTGATTTGATATTTTAGGAGGACCAGGAAGACACCGCTACAGTAGTCAAGTCTACTGAAGATAAAAGAAGTGATAAGTTTTTCCAAATCCTGCTGAGACATAAGTCCTTTTAAACCCTTGATATATTTTTAAGGTGGGTATAGCCACTTGTTAGCTGGACTTAATGACTGTTGAAGTCTGTGTCTGTCCACTGACTCACACCAAGATTTCTTGGCTGGTCTGCTTGTTTTTAATGATTATTGCTTCAGCTGAGTGCTGACTTTTAATTGTTCCTCTTTTGCTCCAAAAACAACCACCTCAGTTTTCTCTTCATTTAATTTAAGGAAGTTCTGGCACATCCAGTCGTTAATTTGTTCAATGCACTTAGTCAATTGTTGTATTGGACTATAGTAGCACAATTAGCTTTCTGTCTGATGCTACTTCCTCTTTTTATTGCAGGATGAAATTTACATGTTTCCTCTCTTGCATTTGCTCTGTTGTCACGTCAGCTGTACTCTGTATTTCCTTCAGACAAAATACTTTCTACACGGACTCAGCAAAGGTAGGCTATGTTTTGATTCCCTTCAAAATCACCTAATTTAGCTATATGTATAATGTTATGCCTAAGAAATATATTGGTTATTTAACTGTTTATGGAGCGTAGTGTATGTTAGTGACTGTAAATTAAGTGTATGGAAATAGCTGTAAACATGCTGTACTTGCTGTTGTAGTCCCAGTTAAGATCAATACATGAGGTCAGGAGATTGTGTTTGTACTTCACTATGTGTCTGTGTGTAAGACTTAAATACATGCCATCAGAGAGGTCCGATTCAATCTTTATTTCTTTGCCATACATTTATGACACGTTTGTCCGTAAAGCACAGACATGTTTCTGCTCTCAATGAATCCTCTTTGCTTCACAGGATGGAGTGGTGGCTCCTCCGTTGGCTGGCCCTGTCTTTGGTGGCTCATAACATCACCTGTGTGCCTGAGGCAAATCAGTGTTAGGTCAGGATCAAAATCTAAATTTAGGCCGGGGTGACAGTCAAGGTAAACGTACGGATAAGGCTAATAATAAAAATCCAGGTTTAGGTCAGGGTAACTGTGAAGATTTAGTTTTAGGTAAGGGTGAGGTTAAAAAAACACATCAAAGTTGGAAGGTAAAGAAACCAGGTGAGATGCTACAATATATGTTTTTTTAGGGGAAACATATCATTTGTGTATATATTGAATGTCAATTAATTATTCATGTACTCTACAGAGGTTTCAGACACCAGATTGTGTATGAAAGAAGTAAACAACATTTTGAAAAATGGAAGCGAAAGCGACACTATCATGTAAATATTTTAATTGTATTTAAAATACAATATTTTTTTAAATAATAAAAAATCTGTTTGGATGTTTATGTTTTTGTAAGCATCTGTGTTTGTTTTAGAGTAATACAAAGTATATTACTATTTACATGGGAGTAAATACCAGGGCAATATGAAGAATTTGCAAAGGCTTGAGGCTGAAATCAGATTAAAGGTTAAGGCATTAAGTAGGTCAAAATTAATGATACGGTTTAAGGAAAACACTTGTTAATCAGAATGATTCATGTTTATAAATTCTTGTCATGTTCCACTAGAGCCATGAAGACCCTAGAACATGTTCTAGAGGAAACAGAGTTTAATGAGGATACAAGCTTGTCTGTTGGCAGTTTTGTGGCCATTCTGCACAAACCCAAAGGCCCCTTCAAAGGACTTGACATTTTTGCCACTGATCACGAGGTAAGAATGCTAGTAGCTTGGCCCTAGAGATGGCAATGTCAGAATGTCCAGACTGATTGAACTGTCTTGACAATTGCTGGATGGGTTGCCATGAAATTTTGTATGGATATTCAGGGTCCCCAGATGATAAATTCTATTGACTGCTGATCCCTTGACCTTTTCTCTAGTGCCATCGTCAGGTTGACATTTGGGGATTTTAGTAAAATATCTTGACAACGACTAGATGGATTGCCATGAAATTTGGTACAGACATGTATGCTTCCTAGATGATGTATCCTACTGAGTTTGGTGATCCCCTGACTTTTCCTCTAGAGCCACTATGCGGTTGGCATGTATTTTGAGTGAAATGTCTCAACAACTGCTGAAAGGATTGCCATGGAATATGGTACACACGTTCATGTATTATAATCACATGATCCTCAGATCCCCAGCACGGCCCCCACCAAAAGTGCTTATTAGTAACTGTTAGCATGCTAACATGCAAAACTAAGATGGTGAGCATGGAAACACATCAGCATGTTAGCATTGCCATTGTGAGAATGTTTGCATGCTAACAATATTTAGCTCAATGCACTGCTTTACCTAAGAACAGTCTAAATGACCCGCTGGCATAGATGTAGGCTCTTAGTCTTGTTTAATGTATACCTGCTCTGCAACAAATTACGTGCATTTATTTGTTTGTCCATCCTGAATTCTAATGAGGAGTTTGTAAAAAAAATGGAGGTTGTCGGGCAATACTACTTACAAGACATCTTCCTCGATTATTCGTTGGTGACGGTAGTGTGTGGATTATACCTGAAGTGTGCTCTCATTTGTAATCACTATTACCAGTTGTTCAACATTGACTAATCATTACCAGGATCTATTTAAAAGGCTTGCAAATGGTAAGCAAATTACCCATCCATAGATATGACATTATATTTAGAATTGCTCTTTTTAAAATGATAATTACTAGATCCCTAGGAAATATAGGAATACTAGGAAACATGCTCTTCTCTGCTTTGACCCATCCACAGGAAGGTCAGGGCTCAGTGTCAGTTGCAGAACATTACCACAGGTCAATAGTGATTTCCCTACAGATACTGTACTTTAGAAAGCTATCTGTTTTACCCAAGACTGAGCATTCATTGTCTGCAAATTCCAATGATGTCCTATGCTGATGACATGATACAAACGTAGCTGTGAGACCTGCATTATTTCTGGTACATGTATTAACATGGAATGTGTCGCTGACTCGTGTGGCTCTTTGCCTCTGATACAGGCAATGTTAAAGGAGGCTGCCAACAGCAGAGTGAGTGTTCAACTGCCGAGAGAGTTGGATGCTGGATCAAACAACACGATTGTGTTCTGCATGCTCACCTGGCCTGAAAGAAGCGGGGTCAGAGACTTCACTTTTTTATATAAAACTTTGTAGAAAAGAATCTCAAGAGCTATTGTCCACAAAACAATAAAGGCCTAGTCATTCTGCATTGTATTTACATCGTAAACTTAAATTAAAGAACCACTCTTGATTTTGCATGTTAAAACCTAATTCAATTCTGTTGGTTTATAGAATACAACTTAATACAATGGGCTGCAGTTTTTTTGTGAAAACCAAGGGACCCGTAGCCCTTTGCACAGCTACTCCCTGGTTTATCTCTGACCTGCAGTGTTTGCCATAGTTGTGGATGCCTGCAGTTTGCTCTACTGTTAGAACAGGCATGGTCACCATTGTTTTCATGCTCTTATTAATAACATATTTGGGTTGAGCATGTATTTCGAGCGGACTGATCTAATGTGTTAACACACATTGAATCCTAAATCAAGCTAATACAGTTGGTCAAATGTAACCATAACTAATAGTAATAATGGCCCAAAGTATTTTAATATCAAAGTCAGGTTGCTCATTTTCAAATCATGTTTTTCTAATTATTTCCTGCATCCTGGGCGGCCTCTGCCATTCCATTAATATAAAGACACTGCAGGTAATCCCAGTGAACATGTTTTTAGTTGGTCAGTAACATTTTAGTGGTGTCATGTTATTTCAGTTCCGAGCAGGGACAGTTTTGAAACCTGAGTGGGCCTTTACTGTGGTGTGTACTGCATTTGTGTTAAAAAAAATGGAAATAAACCAAACATTGAATTGATTAAATGCTTTATTTTGCGGTTAAAGAAAATATCCACCCTAGCAGATTTTTAAAAAGAGTGAATGAATGTGTAAATCTCCCTTTAGAGCGTGCATACAGTAGTCTCCGTTGGTGACCAAAGTCCCTTTGGAAATGAGCTGTGAATAAAGCTTGCACAGACCCACTGTCAGTTACAACTGAGAAGGGTTGGGTGTCAACCAGGCTAGGCATACAGTCATTTTTCTAACTAAATTTCTTAATATGTTCACACTCAAGATGTTGAAATGACCACATAGTTTTATGTTCCAACTAACCCCCAGCTATTTTAACCAAAGGAGCATACACTGTGTCAAGTTAAGTGAGATGACTAGGGCAAAGGCTCATTCATTTGAAAATGCTAATAATTTGACCAATGATGACCACTTTACATTGAATTTTTGCGAGCATTCAATATTTGATGTTAAGCTTTGTTTGTTTTTCCTATATGTTATCTGGCCAAATTAAGATAATGTGGCATAAACAAAGGACACCTAGAGCTGGTTTTCAAAGGGAAATGGAAAAAATACAGTAGTTATTTTACACATCCTTCACAAAAGAGGAATTCTGGCAAACTACAACATCGTCAAAAAGTACAGCAACGCATGCACGAGTAACAATAGGTTGATTGTGCAAGCAGCTCATAACGCCCCATACTTATGTTTGCTGTTAAACGGCGGCCTCTGGTGGCCGTAGTAATTATTGTGGGAGCAAACGAGGAAGTGAGGTGACAAAGTGTAAGGAGCAGAGGGAGGCACGTTTGGGAGGGTTGTGGCTAGAAGGGTTACAGCTACAGCCAGATATTAAACAAAATTACGCAGAATCTCACAAAATCTTATATAATATAATAATATATTTTAATACTTTCACCCAGGAAACGCGTGTTCGTTCCCTGGGAGTGTTTCAATCCAAACTACGATCTTTTTCCTAAACTTAAATAGTCATTTTGGTGCCTTAACGTAACCGTTGTCGTAGCTGTATCCCATTTAGCCTCAACCGCTGGGAAGGGGTGGATGAGTCGAATAAACACAGGACTTATATTTAGGAGACTGGGGTTTGTGTCCCATGTGAAACCAAAAGTCAACAGTCCCTTTTTGGAATGAACAGACTTTTACGTACTGTACCTTAGTCTGTGATACTGTTACCTCCTCCACCTCCATAGCAGTTTTAAGTGACTCATTTTAAGCCAATCCCTGATGTTTCACCAACCCTAACTGGATATTTTAGTTTGTTGCCTAAACTTAACTAGTTCTGTTTCACAACGTTAACTTTGTGTTTAAAATAGTTACTCTGTCGTTTAGGTATGAGGATGTCTTGACCAATACTGATAGATTGATAATGAGAGGATGACTGGGAGGCTTTTTCCTATAAACACAATAAATGGACTTTAGGAAAGTGTTCACATTTTACATAATAATTGTCTTGCATAATCTGTCAAACTAACTGATTGACTGTATGTTGTACTGTAGACCCTATGGAGAAGCTCACATGAAATATTTGAGAGCAGACTGGTTGGCCTGTCCGTGCGGGGCAAAAATATTTCAGGACTACAGGAGCGTGTCAACATCACAGTGAATCTTGCTGGAAATGGAACTACAACTTCATTCAACAAATCATTTACCGTAACTTTCACTTCTGTAACCTTGTAGATTTGTATCTTTTGCCCGACAAAAGTAAGTTCAAACCATTTAAAATACAATTGTAAATCTAGTATTTTGTTGTGTCGCAGGAAACTCTACAGCCCAGATGTGTGTTCTTTAACTTTTCAACACAAAGTAAGGCCATCACATCTGTGTATAACAATTCATTGTGGTTTCACACATGACTAGTAAAGTGAGTTTATGTAAATCAAATGTGTCAGGATCATGAGTATAACTGTCTGTTTGTTTGGAATTACCAGCATTTAGTTCTGATGGCTGCATAACCCTGTGGGAATTTGGTCAGAGTCACGTCACCTGCTCCTGTGACCACCTCACATACTTCGGCGTGCTTTTGGTAGGACTTCTTCATCACACAAAGTACAGTTGTAGAGAGAGGGTTAGATGTACAAATATGGCTACAATAGGCCTTTTTCACAGCAGACATTTTGACCTGTTACAGTAGGAAAAGCACAGGTGTTAATAAAAACCATTTACGATGGATCCAATCGTTTCATAGTAAGCCATGACAGTGTGACAGTGAACCAGCATTCACACAATACCAGGACCCTTAAACTACAGCAGCTAAGTGGAACCATGATGTCATAAGTCATTTTAACAGGTATGGAACTTTTTTAAACTCCTCCTAAATGATTCAACAGATCCGTCTCACATTGGGTCAGCAGAATGTCAAGAATTTCTTAATGCCAAATTGCGAAGCTTTTGTGTTTTTTTGTGGTTTGGGGTTGCTATGGGGAGGTGGGCAATTTGCACATTTTGTCTTAACACAGGACGCTGTTGTAACTTTATTTTACATTGTCCAATCTGCCTGAAACTTTACATGCATGATAAGAGTCCAGACCTGGAGACATTTACATGTTCATATTAAGTCAGGGTCATAGCGCCACCTTCTGGGAAGTACCCCCGATGTGCTGGGAGGAGCGAAGGCCTGTTCATCGCTGCTTGCAGCTCTAATTCGTTTTAGTAAATACACCTGTGCTTTTCCTACTGTGACATGACAAAAAAAAGGCAAATGAAAGTGCTACAAACTACTAGTGTGAGTAGATGAAATAACTTTATGAACAGAAAATACATACAGCGACAACTTGGTCTTCCTAAAGGAAATCTGAAATAAAATAGGCTTAAATATAACAAACTATGTTTTATAAGTGGATAACTTTTTTTGACCTACCCACCATCAGCCCTTTAACTTCTCCTTAAACATATCCTAAATAACTAGACTATATAGCCTATGACTGCCATGACATGAATATTTCCATCAGCGGTACGTTGTTCTGAATATTGGTACTCTGCATTGCTGTGTGACATCTTGCGTTGACAGTAGTGTCATTCTTGATGCTACAGTACCACCAAATGGCACAAAAGTTTACAACTTCAAATTCTACACATTGTGACTTTAAGTAAAGATACAAGTAAAATAAAGTATTACTAAAGTATTATCAGCCAGATATGCTGGTATCAAAGGTATCAAAAATAGAAGTAAGCATTAACTTACTGACAAATTAACCTGAGGCAGGCTAAATCTGGCGACAGTGAGCTCATTTAAAAGTGATGTGCATTGCACATGTTCATAGTTGAATTTGTAACCATGCATCATAATGTTTTGTATGTAAATTGTATCAGCACTATCAAATAAATGTCATGAAGTAAAAATTCCCATGTAAAACGTAATTCTGTGCTTGGTCGTCAGGTTTCTGCTGACGTCTCACCTAAAGACCTGGAGATTCTGTCATACATCACTCTGATTGGCTGTAGTCTTTCTCTGTTAACCCTGATCATCACTGTTCTGCTCTTCATCACAAATAGGTAATTTATTCTAGATAGATGACTGTCACTTCAATCTATCCTTTCACATATGTCCAGGTACAGCAGCATCCTTCTGACCTTCTCCCATCACTTCTTCAGCTCTTCAGCTCTCTTCTTCCCCCATTTGTTTGACTTTTTCAGAACACCTTAGTCCATGTGATGCCTGATGTGTTACTTCACTTCTTTCCAATACTTTAAAATGCAAAGTGCAATCATATTTTTTCTCTCCTGACAGTAAATGCCATCCTTCCGTCCTTATTTGCTTTCTCTTATCCATCCTTCCTTAATTACGCCACTTTAGATGACTTGAATTTCAGTGACACTATGGCATGACGATGAAATCTGTACAAAATGGAACACTTACCACAAATCACTTCTCCTCTCCTCTCTCCAGAAAAGCCAGAGCAGATCTCTCTATGAAGGTCCACATCCACCTCGTCATTGCCCTGATCCTGCTCAACCTGCATTTCCTCCCCAGCCAGGTGGCAGCACAGTCCTCCACTGGCTTTTGCCTTTACATGGCCCTTTCTCTTCACTACTCCCTGCTGGCCACACTCATCTGGATGGGCCTGGAGGGGTTCCACCTCTACCTTCTCTTAGTCCGAGTCTTCAACATCTATATCAGGAAATACTTGCTCAAGCTCAGCGTGGTGGGATGGGGTGAGTAGCAGTGGTGGAAGAATTACTCAGATATTTTACTCAACCCTCCCAGGTCTAAGCCATTTTTTTCCCACCTCGGTTCGCCTGGTCTCCTTGTGTAACAATCCTTGTGTAACCTCAACCCTGTTATGCACAATCAAGTTATAGAAATCCTTTTTGTCAGGAGAACCTGGGCTATCGGGATAGGTATGGTGCAGGGATGTCACATGAATGCATAAATTGTTATATGACTATAAAGATAAAAGAAAACGGAAATGAAATTTCACAGAAATGTATTGAAATCACACAGAGAACATAAAAAACTAAACCTTTTGGCTTTTTAAAATTGTTCTCCCAAGTCTTGGCAGTCAGGGCAAACTAAAATAAACTCTGTAACTAACAAAAATATAAAACTCTTTAGTACAAATACCCACGAATGTACTCACGTACGTGCCTAATCCTTGTGTTTCAGGTATCCCAGCAGTCATTGTGTCCCTGGTGGTCATCATCGACAAAAGCTCGTATGGACGTGTCCCTCTGGACTCGGCTAACCCCAACAGCACCGCAATGTAAGGAAGAAGAGTGACAAAAATTTACAAGCATCTACAATCTACACTAATAATTAACTGACAAGTGTTTTGCATGTGAAATAGGGCACAAACCTCATCCACAGTAACAGGATACTTTTTACTGCATATAGCTGAATTTCTAGTCACCTGAATTGACATTTTCACAACTCAGAATTCATATAACATTTTTCAGTGTATGAGATGAAATCTACTCTCTCTCTGTCTCTTTCTCTCGTTTCAGATGCTATATACTCAATGACACCGTGAAGATGGTGACTACAGTTGGAGTGTTTTGCTTGGTGTTCATCTTTAACGTGTTCATGTTAGGGGTGACAGTCAGACGCGTTGTGACTCTCCGCCAGAACAAAGAGGTTTGAGTCAACCTGCACTTTTTTTTCATTTTGCTTTTGTCTCGGAAAATGATCTTAAAAAAATTAGGTCTGATGATATCATTTTTCTTTTTATATTTCTTGCTGTCAACATATCCAATGAAACCAAAACCAACAATCAATTGATACTTACAAGTGCCCATTGTCAGTTTATTCAAAGCCTAATATAATGTATTTCTAAGTGCCATAGAGCTCCATTATTGTCCTAAACTATTAAAAACAAATACTTGAGCCACACCATTACACTGGGTTACATGGTCCATTAGATCCTTACACTGTCCTTGCTACTGTAAAAAAAACTCACTAGAGCAACAAATATGTTTTAATCTGTGGCCGAAAATAGTCACTGATAAACAAGTTTGTTTTTTAACCTGGGGTTCATGCCCAAGAAAGTTTGAGCGTCAAACACTTAATGCACTTCCTGCATTCCAGTGAATTTTTATGCACCAAGTTGTCTTTTTTGCATCAAGCAGTTCATCGAAATGAAAGTATTCTGCTACTTTCATGTTTGTATTGGGGAAGACAAATGCACATGTTCTAAATATTAAGAGGGACATGTCCCCTGCTGCCTCCACTCCCAAAATCTACACTTATGCTGACAAATGAACTTGTTACTCCTGTTTGAGTCATGCTTGCTAAAAGCTACAGTGGCCAGCTGTTCTCAGACTTCCTCAGAGTCTTACTTCAAAAATTAAACCATATATTGTGTCATTTTCAGTAGAAACCGATGCACTTGGGTCCGAGGGCCACAGACACAGTAGGGATGTTGAAAAGAATTGATAGACTGTCTCTTTTGTCTGATATCTAAAGGATAGCTTACCCTTTAAAAAAGCAATCAACATACATTGGGTTGTCCAATCTGTGTTTCTCTGCTTTTATGATAACCTCTCATTCATGTCTGGTAAATTTGTTTAATAGTCATTCTTATCATAGTTGTGTCCCTTATACATACAGTCTGTATAAGCGTGAGGGCATAATATGACTCCTGAGAGCACCGTTTTAAACAACTTGAAGAAGACAGTGTTTTCTAGACTCGGGGTATTGTCCTCAGAGGCAGTTTTGATGTTCACTCTTCCAGACAGCAAACATGTCTCTAACATAGTCTCTAACTGGTAGTTTCTGATTGTCTATGACCTGCTAATGTGTCATCTAATTACACTAATACACTATATTTGCATTATCGGTGTTATTTGTGTTTATCAGTTTGGGCCGAGTGTCCATGACAGAGCCAAGCGAGACATCTATACCCTGCTGGGGGTCACCACTCTGCTCGGCATTACCTGGGGCCTGGTCTTCTTCTCATTTGGCTACCTGACCACTGCTGGCCTCTACCTCTTCTGCATCCTCAACTCACTGCAAGGTCTGCACAACCTGCTTCCACATGGTTTACTATGATGTTACTGTAAATATGACAGAAAGGGCTATTGGTTGCACTTGTTGTATATGCAACGTTGATCTTCTTGGTTTGACTACAGAACTTTTTTGCCCAATCTAACGTTGAGCAGGAACTGTAATGTTTTGTCAGTGCCAGACCATACACGGCACACCAACTCTCCCACTCTCAGTGTGTAATGGATACAGTAACTTCACAATTACTGGTCAAAGTCTCTCTTTTTAACCATGGGTATTTTTATTCCTATTACAAACAGGCAAGATTACCTCAAATGTCAGGGACATTTTCAAGAGTAAAAGATGCATACACTAATACATAATATTTGATGTGTAATGGATTTTGGCCTATTTGTATATGGACAATCAGGGACATGACGCAGTTGTTTATCAGTGGCATTTGCATGATTTGCATGATCCTCTCATCCTGTACGATCTGTAACACTATTCTTCTTTGACTCAGGTTTCTTCATCTTCCTGTGGTTTGTGATGTCTCTGAGAAAAACTGGGAACCCAGCTATTATGAGGAGTAGTGAAACACGCAGCACCAACAGCTAGGCCTAAACCCAACACACCTAGACATTTTTTTCTTCTGTGGGTGTGTGTGTGTGGTTTGCCCTTATTATTTCTGCTTTAGATCATGATGTTTTAATGTACAACCATGTAACAGAGACGTAAGCATGATAGTTAGAGCTAGCTCATGCAGGTGACTCTAATCTAAAATTGAAAATTAAAAATGTTAACAACTCTTGTTGTGCAGTTTCAAGTATTTTAAAAGTGTTTTACCTTTACTAATTCACTAAAGGCTGACATGTCAGGAACTTTACAGTCTCCAGTAATTTTCCAAACCATCAGATTATTGTACATGATATCACATTTCTGTTGACAGACCCGGCTTACCGTAGCAGTGGAATTTAGACTATGACGTCAGTTCTCAACATATTAAACAAGAAACAAACCCACATGCAATAATTGTATTGCACTTATATAAAAAAAACGATTTGCATAAAACAAATACATCCAGCAGACCGAACACAAGCACTATTCTACATTACTCCTAACCATGAGATAACCCAACCAGAACAGTTCACCAATGTTTGTGTGGTTCATCCTGTCCACTTCAGAGGTAAGAAGACATCTACTTTCTGTCCACTGAGTAATAATGTGAGTATTAATTCAAATATTTCTCCTTCATTGGTGTGTACTTTGGGTATCTTGTGAAATTGCTTGTCCTGAAGTCTAAAGATGACATGCAGTCTTTTTGGGGAATGTATTCTACCTGAAAAGTTTAACATTTTGACTTAGAATGTCACTTTAGGTGGAACTGTAATAATAATAATAATAATAATACATTTTATTTATAATGCACTTTTCATCAAAAGATCTCAAAGTGCTACAGGTTAGAAACAAAAAAAAATAAGCAGTTTAAAATACAAAAAAAAAAACAACATCTAAAGGGGACCAAAAGCTTTTCTAAAAAGAAATGTCTTAAGTCCTCAAGGACTGTCTGTAAGATTTACCTCTGTTTGGCCAACAAAGCCATAGCCATATCTTTTAGGCAGAAGGTGTTACAAATGGAGCTTTGTTCTGTTCTGTTTTGTTTCTTTTGTCTGACTTTAAAAATAGATTTTCATTTGATTGTAAAATAACTTCCAGCTGAGATACTATCTGCATTAACATGTTGCTTTATTTCTGCTTTTCTGCAGTCACCCATTCAAAGGAAGTACAATGGTTTCCCTACTTTTATCGATGCTGCTGTCCACATCGCTGGCTGACCAAGGTACGGATGTCAGTTATTTGTAGGTTTTGTTTACTAAAGAAAGAGTAATGCATCAATTCAAAAATAGGCAGAAATAGATACTATTTTTTATTTTTTTATTTATGTCTAGCTATTTTCTTTTCATATTTATTTTTACTTCTCACAAACTTAAAGGAACAGTGTACCTGAAAATGAAAACTTAATAATCATATAACATTATTTCAGTCATCAAGCACAGCAGAACACAAAGAGAACTGACTAAGAGTTGGTTCTTTGGAGTTCAAAAAGAGAAGAAAATAAGGGCTAGTAATATTACAATTCAAATGATTGTAGTAGGGGTCTAAAATTCCAATTTACCTCAGCATCTCCTAGATTTCTCCTGATTGATGTACTCTAGTGTTAAAAACTGCATTGCCCTCTCATGCTACATAAACTCCTCTGAAGCTGATAGACATCTGTAAAACTCACAAATTCAGTTCCTTTTAGTTCACTTAACTTTTTTAGTGATCACATTAAAAACTGGCGCTCCAGAGTACGTCCAGTGTAATCTATATGTTGAAATAAACACGCTTAGATAGGATGAAGGGCTCTGAAACCTTTGTAATGACAGCCACCTGAGAGAGATTCATTACATTCTGAAGGTTAGAATGCAAGTATAGTGAATAAGAAAAAGTACTTGCCAAACAACTATTTAAACCATCCATCTGTGTTTAAATTAGTTTTGGTATAACAGTCTGATAAACCAAAAGGTAGCTGTAAATTAGGTGCTCTTTTGAATAATGTTTTACTTTTAGGATTCGGGTTAGTCATGTATCTTGCTGTTGTTTGTAATCATGTCTCGAGTCAATACAAATCTAAAATTGAAGTGTTTAAATATAGGGTTTTTATTGTACAATCAAATAACTACTAAACCATTAAAAAGAAGGCAGAAAGTCATTTTCTTCATGTCATTGTTACCGAAGATTTGTAAAATACAGCAAGTTGTTTCTCATCTTCTGTTTCTGTGTTCAGTTCAGCTCAACATTGTAGATGGTAGCATAACTGTTACCATGAACGAAACCAACATCCTTGATGAGATGTCTGGTTATGTGAGATGCATGAAGAATACATTCCCCTGCCTCTTTCAATGCACGGTCAACGAGACGTTGGACATTCCATCACTTTCTCACTTTGATGCTAATGTGACAATACATGACAGCTGGGTTGAGTACAGCATGACACAAAGTAAGTATACTGTCTCTCAAGCGGACTGCTGACTCTTTGCATAAAGAATGAAGCACACCGTATCTCTGACGGGGGTCAGAAAGGTGTTGTGGCCAACTGCCCTGTTCCAAAAACATGCATCTGCATCTTAAGTCTGATTCCTCTCTCACTTTTCAGATATCAGTTGCAGTCTATACTTATGCAAGAACTATACCATCTTGAAAATGATTCAGTCTCTGGCTAGTCAAGACTCTGAGGCAGCCATGATGAAACTCTTCTACATAAGGGATTCATGTCCGGACCTCTTCAGTAGCGACCATGAAGTCATGACAGCCTTTATTAGGTAAGTGTCAGACCTGCTGCTCCAATTCAGTATGCTTTCAAACATTTGTTGAACAGAGTGGCATCTAGTGCAGGGTTTTCCCCACCATTAAAGGGTTTCGGCACAGCACTAAAGCCATTTTGGTCACCACCTACACCGATAATTAAGTAAATCAGCGTGAGCATCAAAATGACTCACGACAATACACTGGTGAGAGCAAATGATGTTTAACCATGTATCCAGCTAATTTAAATAGCTAACATTACTGTATTGTGTGAACAGTTAACTTCATTTAATTGCGTCTGGAGCTTAGCACCACCCAAAACGATTGGGATTGGTTAAAAAAAAATTTAAACCACCCAGAGTGTTTTTTTTCTCCTATCCTGGAATGTATGTGTGGTGTAGCCAGACTCTACAGACTAGAAATAATGCAACAAGCAATGACAGTGATGCGTGTGCAAATGCACCCACTTGCACTGGAGTTGTCCAGAGGTGAGAAGGAGAACAACCGTAAATGGTGCTGATTATTTTTCTGACTCAAGGCACACATCCACTTTGTTTGCCTTGTGTCCAGATGTGATGTGGGTCTGATCTGACCATGATTGGGTGCTGTGAGAGAGCTCAGAAGCTAAGTTCAGCAGCTTGATAGACAGACTAAAGTTATTGTTTATCCCAAACTCCAATAGTTAATAGTAAATAAATAATAAACCAGCACTTTTTGCACTTTGCAATTTAATTACTACAGTTACTTCTTAGGATGTTGTGTTGTCTGTGCTGTCATGTGTGTCCTAGGACACTTCGTTGATCTTATGTTTATGTTTTTATGTTGGTTTTATTTTATGTTGATTTTAGATTTTTCTGCGACCACTGACTTCAAGGCACCTAACCCTATCCTTAACCCTAACCCTAACCTTAACCATAACCATAACCATAACCATTGCCTAATCCTACTGCCATCGGCGTTGGGGGCTTAAAACACAGCTGAACGTTTTATACACAAATATGGTAACAATAACGGTCTAAAATAATGTGAAATTGCATTTTTGTTATTCATTAAACCTAGGGGAAACACTGTGGGCTAAGAAAATAAAGAAAATGGTTCACAAAGCTTCATGAGGTTTCACAAAAACTATTGGTTGGGTTGGCCCACATTTCAGACATTCATGGTTCCCAGAGGATGAATCCAGAGTGAGAAGAAGGAAGTCACACTTGGAATCCTGCTTTCAGAAATCAGCACAAATTTAGCCGTGCATTATTCTTAACTTTGTTGTTCAGAAGAGTGTGTCTAAATGTCTAGACAATTAGTAAAATAGAAAATTAGTAAAGTAGAAATAGTAATAGTACACTAACGTGTGTCATCATAACAGGGCTGTACTGGGTGCTTTCCATTTGGATAACATGGCTCCTCCCTCCCCTCACTCACGTCTGAGCTCCTCTCAGCCAGGATGCAAAAGAGACCAATGTCCTTGGGCATCTTTGCCCGCTCCAGGGTCGTTTTGAGGAGATGGCAGTTACTCATGATGCACAGCATCTCACCTGTCAAATGTGTAGAAATAAGTAACGGTTTCAAAGATAAACACCGCTTGTCTGATGATTATAGATACATGAAGGTATCAGGGTCTCCCAGAATGTGACTGATAAATCATAACCGAGCAATAAAAAACTGGTTTAGATGAAGCTATTATAATTCTTAAATCAAATGTTTCCCGTGTGCACAAGACTCATACGACAAGTCTGGCTCACTCTTGAATATTGTTTGTACCTACGAGAACATTTACAATTGCAAGTGCAAGAAAACTGGTGAATGCCACAAATTCTCTGCGATCACTTGTACATGTCACATCAGAAGAAATGTGTTTGAGGTCCATTTCTTTTCTTTTTTTGCAGTATGGAAAGAAATCTGATTCATGACATCATGGGAACATCCCAGATTGAGACTGAAGGCTCCATTAACTACGACTTGAAGGGCTTATCTCTGAATGTGCTCAACTTCAGTGAGGCTGAGCTCACCAACTCTGAAATCAAGATAGAAGCTCCACAGGTACACGTGCTGTGATGAAGATGGTGCTGATGAATTTAGAAGGAACGGTGATGTTTGTGATAACATGATGGTGAACATGTCTTTGCTAAGATTAACATTGATGGGTTTTTTTGTGTGTTTTGAGTGCAAACCAAACCACAAACTGTCCTGTAGTACTTAACGGCATCTTCTTCTATCCAATGTTAGCTGCTGCCTCAGAACACATCATTTATCCCTGACATTTGGCTGCCTGCAGATGCCCTGCACGCCATCCCAAAGGAGAAGAGGATTATTGGTTTGGTCAGCTACATGCAGCACAGCCAGTTCAATGTATTTCCTTTATCATTTTCACTCTTGCATTTGTCCGTCCAATCCACAGTTTTGACACCCTCATGTTACAGTTTAACATTCAGAATGAATGAATGTTTGCAGATTATTGTTTATTACAGGGGTGTGTGTGTGTGTGTGTGTGTGTGTGTGTGTGTGTGTGTGTGTGTGTGTGTGTGTGTGTGTGTGTGTGTGTGTGTGTGTGTGTGTGTGTGTACACACACATATATCTATGTATAAACATAGATATATGGAACAAACAACTGAACTGCATTCTTAATTACATTTTGAGGGAAGCATATTGTTTCACCATGTTGTTGACAGATCATTAAACTTTCTGTTATTGTCATTAGCATCGTTAGCATCATTAGCAACCGGCGCTGGGGTTTGTGCTGGCTGGGTTGGGGTTCCTGTAGGGGCTGGCTGGAGGCTAACTGTCGTTTTGACTGTCTTTTAGTTTAAACAGGAAGAAATCTCATCAATGGTTCTCAGAATCGAGGTACTGGACGAAGACGGCCTTAAGGGTCTGAAGACGCCAATCAAGATGACTTTCAGAACTACTCTTCACACAGCTATGGATGTAAGTCTTTCATGTTTTTCACATCAATCTGTTTGATTGTCAAACGCAGGTTTTAGGATAGACAGGGCTGCTGTATGCTGTACAGATTGTACAGATGTAATATATGTAACAGATGTAAATTTGACAAATGTTGAGCTGACTTAATGTGACTCTATCAGAGCTGCCACATTTAATCAATTAATGGATTAGTTGTCAACTTTTTTGATAATCGATAAATGGATTTGATTAATTTTTTAAAAATTCATTGATTCCAGCTTTTTAAATGTGAATATGTTCTAGTTTCTTCTTCTCCTCTGTGACAGTAAACTGAATATATTTGAGTTGTGGACAAAACAAAAACATTTGAGGGTGTCATCTTGGGCTTTGGGGAACACTGATTGATATTTTTTACCATATTCATACATTTTATAGACCAAACAAGTAATTGAGAACCGACAATGAAAGTAATCCTTAGTTGCAGCCCTAGACTCTGTTGTGGTGATGGCACATGACAGCCATTGCTAAAGTAAAAATGTAAACACTGTTCGGTAACACTTGAAGGTATCAACATAAGAGTGACATGACACTGTCATGAACACATGACACAAGAACTCTAACTCTAACCCTAACATCTAACTCTAACTCTAACCCTAACTCTAACATCTAACTCTAACTCTAACCCTAACCCTAACTCTAACTCTAACTCTAACATCTAACTCTATCTCTAACTCTAACTCTAACTCTAACTCTAACCCTAACCCTAACTCTAACTCTAACTCTAACCCTAACCCTAACTCTAACTCTAACTCTAACTCTAACCCTAACCCTAACTCTAACTCTAACCCTAACCCTAACATCTAACTCTAACTCTAACTCTAACTCTAACCCTAACCCTAACTCTAACTCTAACTCTAACATCTAACTCTAACATCTAACTCTAACTCTAACTCTAACTCTAACTCTAACTCTAACCCTAACCCTAACTCTAACCCTAACCCTAACTCTAACTCTAACTCTAACATCTAACTCTAACCCTAACTCTAACTCTAACATCTAACTCTAACTCTAACCCTAACCCTAACTCTAACCCTAACCCCTAACGCTAACGCTAACGCTAACTCTAACTCTAACATCTAACCCTAACCCTAACCCTAACTCTAACTCTAACTCTAACATCTAACTCTAACTCTAACCCGAACCCTAACCCCTAACTCTAACCCTAACCCCTAACGCTAACTCTAACTCTAACTCTAACATCTAACCCTAACCCTACTTACACACCTACACTTAATGAGAGAAGCGTTATGTCATAAACGTTTATGACTTGTTTATAATGTTTATGACACGTTCATGATAGTGTCATGTCACTCTTATGCAAATATCTTCAAGTAAAGTGTAACCCACTGTTCTAATTCATCACTAAAGTGTCAGACCACTGCCACACTGAACACTTTGGCTTTAAAAGGGAATTAGAAAACTTGATTTCACTGGATTTGATCACAGTGTTCTGCTAAACCTACTTTTAATCTATTGGGTACATTTCTTTGACTGGATGGCATGGACCAATGTTAACTTTAACGTAGCTCTTTTTTGTGTATCTTTACAGAATGACTCATGGTTACAGTGTCACTATTTTGATGAACGTGGTAGGTTGTATATTCGTTTTGCTTACATTAGGATAAATAGCAAAGCAATGGAATTGCATTATTGTTTATGAACTCGCTTACAAATTGGAGAAAATACTTTTCTAACAAAGCTCAGCAAAAGGTTTCTGCAACATAAATCAGCAGAATAATCTAAGTTTGTGATTTGACTTTGTTCACATTCCCAGATTGGATCTGGAAAACAGATGGATGTGTGACCAACGATACCCAAACTGACATTACTTGCAACTGTAACCATGCAACACCCTTTGCAGTCCTACTGGTAAGAAGACACACTTGGATTGGACTGACTTGTTCCTGACGATATTAGCTAGTTAGTCAAGCCTTTATTCATTCAGAACCTTTATAGAGGAAATAAAAAAAGTATCACGGGAGCAAACAAGAAAGTGAGGTGACAAAGCTCACAAAAGCGCAAACAAGCAGACTGGGCTTTGTGTTCTTTGTAAATACTAAAGTCAATGGACATTTTCTAAAATTGACTGACTTTTACAGACCTTAGTCGGTGACATAGTGAGACAATCCTTTATGATTTGCTAACCCTAACTAACTGCTGCCAACAGATGCTCATTCCCATTCTCGTAAAATACGGACGCTTGGTCAGGTGCCTTTGTCGTTGTTCTTGACGCTAAAAGTCTCCTTTGGCGTTATATAACGCGCTTTAACTAAACACGCTTGGTCGGGACTATTGGCGTCCCTTTTGACGCAGTTATGTTAAGGAAAAGGTCGTGGCTGGGCTTACGTTTCCGTGACATGCAGGAATAACGGGACGGTTAAAGAAGAAAGTGACTTTAGGAAACGTGCCATGCAGGACACAAACCCCGGTCTCCTGGGTGAAAGTCCTGTGTTCGACACATCCGCCACCCCAACCAACCTCCCTACACAGAATTTCAGCCTTACATAGTACTCACTAAACCCCGTGTAGCTGCTGCTCTCCCCGGTACGTTATGCAAAGACACTGAAGGGCCCTTTTTTTCGTCGCTTTAGACGCTGACAGACGCTGACAGCCACTGTCCAAACGTCCGTATTTTAGGAGTTTGGAGTGAGAACGGGTTGGTATTTGTGTTGCTTAAACTTAACTAGTTCTGTTTTACAGTGTTATCTATGGGCACATTCAGCCCTGACAAAACAGCAAACGTGTATTTAAACTGAAACGGGTTGTGTTGAACCCCCTGTTTGTGCAAGCAGGCAACATTTTTAATACCATGGGTTTTCATACACGTCGCTGCTGATTGTATTTGTATTTGTATTTATTATAAGGATCCCCATTAGCTGACGCCTAGACGACCAGCTAGTCTTCCTGGGGTCCAAAACAACATCCAATCAGACAACACCAAAACACCTCATGACATATACAGAAAAGAAAAGAAATCAAAGAAAAGAAATACAACAATATCTAAAATTAAATAAAAACAATAACAAACCAAGCAAATACAGAAATATCTTGAAAACAAATGATATATTACAGATAATTACATGGCTAACATTAAGGTAGCTCACATAGACAAAGAAGAAAATCAAATATTTTCAATCAGATAAAAAAAATAAAAGTCATGATAAATATTTAAGTGACATTCTTTTTAAAATGTAGCGTTCCTGTGAGAAAACGAATGTTACTTGGGATATTATTCCACAAAAAACTTGCTCTGTAAATGAAATGTTGTTTTTCAGGTTATTGGATTTTGGTAGGGGTGGAATCATCTGCCCCCTACTGGCTCCTCTTGTTAAATAAGTGTGGATATCTGAAGTATAAGTTATGTTATCAAAAATAAATGATGGGTGATTGGGTAACATCATTAACACACCCGCCAAACGAGAAAAAAAACTCAAAGCCCGTTGCGCACAATTTCACACTGTTTCACACTGTTCCGAGGTAACGTGTTGTTCCCTAAACCCGTAATCCTAAAACTGCTGCAAACCGTGCCCACCGTTTTGGGATTGAACGTGCCCTACAGTCACATCTTTGAAACTGCCACCGCGTTCATGTGTTATGGTCACGTGTTAAAAAACGGCACCGTGCAGCAGTAAAAAGAATATGCCGTTTTGGGAGTCATTGGCAATTGACGTATTCTGTCGTTTAGGTATGAGGACGTGTAGAAATGTTCATACTGGTTCATTGTCTATGTTTGAAACAGGTAAAACTGTCTTTGACCCCAAAGAACACTAATGCTTACAAAATGTGTACAGGTCATTGAAAAAATAACATCATGTTCATTTTATGTTTACCTAGTTTTCCCCATTAAATTAGGAAAAGTCATTAAAGGAACACGCCGACTTATTGGGACTTTAGCTTATTCACCGTAACCCCCAGAGTAAGACAAGTCCATACATACCCTTCTCGTGTCCGTGCGTGTTGTAACGCTGTCTGACGGTTCCACCGGTAGCTTAACCTAGCACAGAACCTGCAGGTAACTGGTTCCAACTAGCCTACTGCTCCGAATAAGTGACAAAATAACGCCAACATGTTCCTATTTACATGTTGTGATTTGTAGAGTCACAGCGTGTACAACAAACAACGTAACATGAGACACAGCCATCTTCCATCAACCAGGAACTATATTCTCAGAAAGGCGAAGCTCTGCTACTTCTGCTACTTGGGCGGAGTGATTTGCTTTGCAGCAAGCCTTAGCAAGAATATAGTATTATTTAGAAACGTTAAACATTGAATGAAGTCAAATTTGACCCCAATTATGACAGGGTGAGAAATCACTCTCTGATTTGTTCCCAGATGTTGGTAAAAGTTAATCTGTAAATTACAAATAAATTCTCTATTTTCTGCAGATAAGAGGCCCAATTTCAGAAATCCACTGGCAAATCCTGTCAAACATCAGTTACATCGGCTGCGGCCTGTCTGCGCTCTTCACTGCTTTGTCCCTTGTGATATATGTCTTCGGTCGGTAGGTATACCTGTATTTTATGCATTCTATGCAGCTCAATGTTGTCTATACGTGCAGTGGAAGAGACACAAGGCAAAATTGGAATAAAATAATAAGGAAATGGAGCAGCCAAATCCTGTCTGATTATCAAAGATCACCAACAACTTCCCTGTGCCTGTTGCCTTGTCATTATATGTCCCTATCTCTCCCTCAGAAACCAGGAAATGGATTACTCCATGTCTATCCATGTATCTCTGAGTGGGGCCTTGCTTCTGCTCAATACAACCTTCCTGCTGACCGAGTGGGGGGCCACGGTAGAGCCTGCCTGGGTGTGTGTGTTTGTTGCCGCTCTCATGCATTACTCCTTGCTCTGCTGTTTCACCTGGATGGCCATAGAGGCACTTCACCTCTATCTACTGCTGATAAAGGTGTTTAACACCTATTTCAAACACTACATGGTCAAACTGTCTCTGGCTGGATGGGGTGAGTGCTGCTATAACACCTATTTAGTGCATGTGGTTTGGTGGTGTCTGATGACTAACATGGTGACACCATTGTAAAACATTTTCAGTTTCCATTCATCAGAGAAAGACTAAAAAAGGAAACATTTTAAGAGAAAAGCAATGAGCATCTGTTCTACAGAAGCCACTAAACCAGACAGGGTATAAGTATGTGCCTCTTCTGTGGTACTTTCTTCATATATTGGTGCTAAAAGTTAAATAAATATTAATTTTTTTTTTATTGTATTAGTTTCTTAACCAGGCAATGTTGTTTTAGTTTAGTTTGAGTTTTTTATAGTTTCAGTTCATAAAGAAATATTTTGTTACTGCTTATTTTCATTTCAGTTTTAGTTGACTATAATAACCCTGTTCTGTGCTGTGAGCTTGTCAGGAATCCCTGGCGTAATCGTGGCAGTCTCTGTGGGAATGACAGACTTCAAACAGTTTTATGGACTTACAGAAATGACCATGGCTGATACTAACCAAACCAACGCCATGTAGGTGAATCCTAATAGCTTTTGACAGGGCACCAGAAAAAAATCAATTTTAACAAATATGAATACAAAGCCTTTAAAAAAAACTAAGAAAAATCACAATCTGTAATTTATACACCTTGTACGTGATCATACAATGTGTTTTTCATCAAAATCTTTATTTTACTTACATATTGATTTAAATGCAAGCTTATTCTGCATATGACAAACATCTCATACAGGAGACATTATTTACACGATAATTATCGTCTGCTTGATACGACGTGCTCTCACATACAAAGCATTATTTTAGGTATCATTTTGTACCATATTTGCATGACAAAAAGCCATAAAATTATAATCTTGGTTGATTTGGCCCCCTTTGGTTATGGTGGTAACATCAAGTGCGGTTAACAGTAATAAAAATCAGTAATGTGTGTGTGAAGACCATTTGAATACTGCAAGGGATTGGCGGACTACACCGCCAATAACAATGGAAAGGTAATTACAGAATGTAAAAGGCCTACATTAAATTGTTGAAATAATACCAACCATTAATTGTATCAAATCTTTACTCAAAAAAATCGTAAGGATCGTATCTTCAAACACTTAAGATCAAATTATTTTATTTATGATTTGTATGTTCCCTGGCCTGCATCATCTCTTGTGAAACTGTGTTCTGACAGCCCATTGGGTTATCTGCCTGTCCCACAGCTGCTGGATCACAGATGACTCCTACTTCTACTCCTTGAACCTGG
Organism: Sander vitreus; assembly: GCF_031162955.1. Lineage (NCBI taxonomy): Eukaryota > Metazoa > Chordata > Actinopteri > Perciformes > Percidae > Sander > Sander vitreus. The sequence continues at coordinate 3,046,971 of NC_135855.1, read as the reverse complement.
TGTATTTCACCCTTATATTCATGTTCAACTCTGGCATATTGTTGGTCGTGGCCTCTAACATCTGCAAAATGAAGCAAGTCTTCAGGAGCACTTCAAAGCTTGGAGCAAAGGCTCAGGGAAAGCTTTTGAGAGACTCCAAGAAGTTTGACGTTTCGTGCAGGAATGGCCTCACCGTGATGGGCATTACCTGTCTGATGGGGACCACCTGGGGACTGGCCTTCCTGGGCTCAGGATATGTCAACTACCCCATCCTCTACCTCTTCTGCATCCTCAACTCTGCACAAGGTCTGCTCTCAGTTCTGAGTATTTGTTCTCCATTAAAAAGTGTTCAACCTGTCTATATGTTGATAGGTTGTTCTTTATCAACAGTTCTCTTTCACCAGCTTGTAATTCCACTAATGGTTTTATAATTTATGTATCTCTTTGTCAAGGTTTCTTTATTTTCCTGTGGATCTGTCTGTCAGCCAAGAAGCAGAGGAAGAGACACATGGAGGACAGACTGAGTTCAACTGCTGTGACGACTTCAGCAGTCAAATTTGATTAGACCCCCTTTCCTGCCACCAGTCCTGATGTAATCGTTGATAGCATAGCACAGCTGATTGTGGTGGCACCTGGATCGTGGCTGCAGCTGCTGCAGTGGTCCTGCTCAAACGCACACTGCTACTACTACTACTACTACTACTACTATACTGTTATTATTAGTCATAGTTCAATTACCTTTACTATTACTAAAATGCATATTGCATAATGTTCATTATGCCATTCCATTATACCCAATGCTAGAATGATTTTGAGTCATATTTCTAGACTTATTATAGGTATTATTAGTTAAATAGTTGCTGTGCATCTCTCTCTCTCTCTCTCTCTCTCTCTCTCTCTCTCTCTCTCTCTGTCTCTCTCTCTGTCTCTCTCTCTCTGTCTCTCTCTCTGTCTCTCTCTCTCTCTGTCTGTCTCTCTCTCTCTCTGTCTCTCTCTCTCTCTCTCTCTCTCTCTCTCTCTCTCTCTCTCTCTCTCTCTCTCTCTCTCTCTCTCTCTCTCTCTCTCTCTCTCTCTCTCTCTCTCTCTCTCCAACCGGTGGAGGCAGATGGCCGCCCACCTATAGAGCCATGTTCTGTTCAAGGTCTCTGCCTGTTAAAAGGAAGTTTTTCGTCACCGGTGTCGCACCAAATGCATGCTCTTGGGGGAATTGTTGAGTCTCTGTAAATTATAGACCTACTCTATCTGTAAAGTGTCCTGCGATAACTCCTGTTATGATTTGACACTATAAATTAAATTGAATTGAATTGTATTCCCCTGGCATGTAACCATAGCAACATAAACTCCATATGTAACCTTCCTGACATGTCACTTCCCTAAACTGTAAACTTGTGATGTAAACAATGTGTTCTGTAACTTTGAAATTTCCTTTATACATAAACATACATTTTTAGCTTTAATTGTTGCTTAGCTTTGAGTGTGATTTAAGTGACGCTGTTTCTGTCACTAACCTACTGTAGAATAATGTACATAGTTTACAATCCTTGAAGTCATATGCATAGCTTTGAATTATTCAGATACTATATTTAAAAAGTTTAGCATTGTAATTTTCCTATGTCGTATGCAACTTCTGAGAACATTATGTGGTTGCAGTGTGAGGTCCACTTCCCCATCATCTTCTTCTTTTTTCTGTAATCTTGAAGATTTAGTCGCAGTAAAATAATATTTTTTTCTATGAACAACCAGAGTCACATTGTAAAAGGAGGAGATTTTAGACTTTCTTTTTAGTGATAATGCAGTTCTACTCATCTATGAATCAACAATGTGACAAAAAATGAAATTAACATCAGCATCTTAAAGGAGTTGAGTCATTAAAACACCCTTTAAACGGCATCAGACATGAAACATTTCTGGTCCCTATCAGCTCTCCACCCCCACTCAGCCACCACCATGTGACATAATGCAGATGTGAAACTCCCTGATCATTCATCAAGCAGAACACCACTGTGCACCGCTGTCACATCACATGTGTGTGTGAGCATCACTGAGACAAGATGTGGATTACTTTTTCTTTAGTCACACTTGCATGGTTTTCTACAGCCCAAGCTGCCGGTAAGTTTTTCACGTTTGTTGTGTATTTTATGGCTGTGTGCTTATGGAGTGAGTACCATTTTAACTATGAATATATTAAGGTCGTAGATTTTCATATAGAGGAAAACACAAAGTCACTCATGGTCCCCTGATACACAGCGTTAGGGACTCTTACCCAACCAGTTGTGCAACACTAAAGGTTTTTCTGAGTAAGTGGCGATCACAATCTGACAACATGTAACTTCTCTTATTGCATTGGCAGATCTATATCCATATATTGTACTATCTTTGACTCTTTCTCTTTCTTTCTCTGTCACCCCTGACAGGCAACTGTGAAAAAGTCCTCGATACATGTCTAGCGAGTGATGTCCCCTGGACCATGTAAATCATACTCATACATATGAAAGCTGATACTGTAGATCTTACTCTCCTCTTATTGAACAACAATACATCCTTCTCTTACACTAATGAATAAGTGTGGCTGCTCACGGCTGTCTAATGAATGCTGGGATATCTCTGACAGGATTGTGAGACCCCGAAACAAAATGGGCACATAAACAACAACAATTAATCAATTATCATAACTTACCATATTGTTGTTAGAGGAACCAGTGTGTCAGCCTTTCAGGAACTAAACCTGACTGGGCATTTCTCTACCACAGTGTTTTTCAAAATGGCTTCACCGGCCAATGTGGTATACAACCCATACATGACTGTGTAAAGTCATTTTAAATAATGTCAAAGGACAAAAGGCAACTTAGTTGTGTTGGTTGTTCACCTAAAAGCAATGCTCATTCAAGTTTATTTTAGTGTTTGGATTGCTGAAATATGTGAAATATGTGTTGGTAGGTGCTATGAGGACAGCATTGGAAGCTGTACGCTAGGGAGAAAACTGATCCCAAACTTCATTCATCAGAGGGTGAACTGGTCTGAAAAGGTGAGGATATTTTCTCCCAGCTCTTGTCTTATCAGGTTCTAAAAAGGTTCAACCAAACAATCAAGTTGTTGTATGAAATGTACTAATAAATCAGCAAAACAGGAGAAAAATAATATTAGTTGTCTACACCATACACAAACATGTGTAGTAGAGTTGAGGATGTTACACTGTATTGTCTTTCTCTGGAACATGTGTGCAAAATTCAACTGTTCCCCCAAACCATACACCCATATAGGTTTTTTATTCTAATGTCACCCACAGGAGCGTTTCATAAATCAGCCCCCCTAGTGGTGGCAGGAAATACGACCCGCAGGAGCGTTTCAAAACACGTTAACGTTGTGACATGTTCGCAGTTTGGATAGGTTTGGCACAAAAACTACTTGTTTATGTATAGGCACCAAAACTATTTGGTTAAGTTTAAAAAAAGATCATGGGCCAAGTTCAGCCCCGACAACACGGAGCAACACGTACTAAACGTAGTAAAAGTCGGTAAAAGTCCTATGTTTGTTTGATGGATTGTTACATGGATTTTGACGCTCTTATACTCGTCGTTTTACTTTATGCTTTGCCCTCGTCATAATCACCACAGCCACTAGAGAGCGCTCCCATTTTAAACGTAAATATGAGTCGTAATTGCTGGTTGAACAAACAGCGTATGTTGGCTTTTTTTTCAGAGGACAGTCTGTGCATCTGAGCAATTAAATCGGAGCAATTAAAATCATCAACAATAAGTTCATCTCCATAGATAAATCATTTCCATACTTTTTTGCATGTTTTGAGTATACTTTATGGTTTTTAGGTTGACGTGAGTCCCACTCCTGAACACAGCATTTACATCCCAGCCTCGGCTCTCCAGAGAAGCAGAGGCACTGTGCCTGACAAGGAGGCACTGGTGGTGGCCACTGTGATCAACAGCACTTTATTCCAGGTCAGTCACATTTGAGCCACAGACTATTAACTCCTCCTTAGTTGCCCTTATTAATGTGATCACAATGGACGTGTACATAAAGAGAAGTTAAGTTTGGGAAATCTGACACTAACATGGCTGCAATTCCAGAGGATGGATACAGAAGAAGGCCCTTTATTTTTGTGCACTGACACTGGCTTCTACTTTTAGTTAGCTCCGTCTGTATATTTATACAAGGTATGACTTTCCCCTCATGCTGATTTGCATTGATTTCCATGAACTCTGTACACTCACAGCTAGCCATTGTGTATGGAGGGAAAGGTTGATTGAGGAAGCTGATTCACCTCTAATTAAAAATACCCCAGTATTAAAGGAGCAGTAGGTAAGCCTTCTAAAACTACCTTTCTGTCATATCTGCTGAAACTGACCCCATGTTCCAGTAGAACTACATGAAGCAGGTCATTAAAAAACAAAATCCAGCTCCTCTGGCTCCACCTACAGCCTGGAGTGCGATTTGCAAAAATCCACCGCTCCCTGTTCAGACGCACCAATCAGGACCAGGGGGGGTGTCTAACTGCGTGTCAATCACTGCTCATGCACACACATTTCATAGCGTCCTCTCCTCCCCCTTCCCTGCGCACGAGCTGAAGATAGGTTTCCCCCCGCTCTATCGTGCACAGCTCTCCCTTGTGGGGGGAGGGGCTTAGGAGAACGTTTTGGGCTTTAGCGGAAAGGGGGGGAGGGACTGAGAAGTTGTCGAAGTTCAAATTTTTTGGCTAAGTCCTGAATCTTCACAATCCTACCTACGGCACCTTTAATGTCCTGTTTCTCCTTTGCCACCGGGTGGGACATTTGTCTTGGGCACTTAGGCCACGATGCAGCCATTAAAACTAACATATACAACATAATACAAATACAATACAACAAACAATAATATGACCATAATGGTGTGTAATACACAACATGGTGGGACGCAGTGCATATAGTTAACCATTTATAAAAAAAATATATATATATATTAGGAAATATCTGATAACAACTCTAAAAGAAAAGATCAATTAATAAATGATTGGTATCAACATCAAGCGCAACAACAACAGTGCAAAAACACAAATCTCCATCATCAACAATCTTCTGTCAATCATCTTTCATTGCAGCTGACTCCCACTCAGACAAAAGCGAGACTACGCATAACACCAGACCGGCCTGTTCGCAGTGTTTTGGGGGGGTTAGTCCTGGTAGTGAGAGCAGGGAACCTTCCTGTCAAAAACCTCTCCCAACCCATCAAATTAACCTTCAAACACAACAAACAGGTAAAATAACAAAACCAGCTGTGAAGGCATATATACAGTATGGATGAATCTGCTTTCATCATATCTTGAATACACTTTTGAACGTGTTTCAGGTGCGAGATGGGGCATGTGTGTTTTGGAAGGAGTCAACTCTTAATGATGGAACAGGTAGGCTACAAATGCCAGCCACAGTTGTTTTGCTCCCAAATTAAAATAGGAACTCAGATTCAAACGTCATATTCTGTGTTTTTTTTTAGGTAACTGGAGCACAGAGGGCTGTGATACCGATGACACCGGAGGGGAATTTATTTGCAGCTGCAACCACATGAGCTTCTTTGCTGTGCTTGTGGTAAAATGAACATTTGCTCTCCTCTGCAACATGCTATCTAATGTGCCAAATGATTTGCCTTTAAAGGTCCAGTGTGTAACGTGTTTAGTTGTTCATTATCAAAATCTGTGATCTGTGATGTCATAATCATACCACACAGATTTGTAGCTGAAAGATTAAAAGCTATCATTGTTTGAGGGTACAATTTTGTTACTGGGGGTAAAAAACTTGTCAGATATAGCACACATTTTAACTGAATTTCCAAAAAATGGGCAAAATTAGATGTGAAGTAATGCACACCACTTCAGCCACGCAAAAAAAGTTTTTCATTGTTGCGATATTTTGTCCTGTTTTGAAATTTCCAGCATTTCCACTCTTACAAAATGTAATTTAAAGAGGCATAGAGTGGTATCTAAGACACATCTGAATCAATATCTACAATAGATCTACTAAAGAGGCTTCCATCAGACTTCTGAACTTCAAATTGAATGTGTATTGTCTCTTGTTCTGTTCCAGAACCCTGTGTTAGAAGTGGGAGAAAGTGATGCTCTGAACCTGAGCTACATCACCTACATTGGCTCAGCGCTCTCCATCTTCTTCATAGTCATCAGCTTGATCCTCTATATATGTCTACAGTGAGTTTTAAAGTCTGACTTCAAATTAATATTCCCATAAGTCTAGAGTGAATTATATGAAAAGATTCCTGTAATGATAGTTTAACAGAGATGATGACATTATTACTTGCTGTCATGGAACTGAAGCATTATGTGTTGTGTTATGTATGTGTTATTATTGGATTATTTCACGTTTATCTCTACTCAATATGAGGTTCAGTTATCTCGTTAAAGATCTTGAAGCATTAACTGATGTAATCACGCTGCATGGATACTTTATCTGTTCCGGGGGGTGGGGGGAGAGGGTGTTCATGTTGCCGCAGCAGTACACAAACAAAACCACTCTAAACAAGATTAGTGCAAAGAAACAAATATCAAAATCACTTACGTAAGAATTCAAAGTATGTCCTTTAAATGCATACAATGTGCAAACTGCTGTAAGGTGTGCAAAATGGATGTAATTATGAGTTACAAGTTCAACAGATCTATTGCACTTTGCCAGAGATCCAGTGTTAATGTTAGAGTTAGTGTTAGTCCTGTCTGTCAGCATCCCACTCCACTAATGTCCATACTGCGACAGAGTGAGGATGAATTGAAAAGTGTGATGGCCAACGACAGGAATGATCTATTGTGCAGATCACCTGGGGAGTTTGAGTCTTGCCAGTTTCATTCTTATGGCTGCAAAGATGGGTGTTATAGGTCGCAGAGGTTTGTTATTAGACACTGTGGGTCAAACAAGCTCTGTAGTTGATCTGACTTCCTGTCAGAATGCAAGTTCATAACAGGAAAACACAGAATTATCTATATATACCATCAGTGGTAATATATTGTTTTCCTTTTAGACGTCGGCGTCCAGAGAAGGCTATCGGGGTGCATTTGCAACTATCAGGAGCGCTGCTCTGCCTCCATCTCACCTTCCTGCTGTGCAGCTTCTGGGTGTGGCATCTGAATGAGAATGAGGAGGGCTGGGTGTGCCAGGGTCTGGGTCTCTTTTTACACTGGTCCCTGATGGCCACCTTCAGCTGGGCGGCTCTGGAAGGCTTCCACCTCTACCTTCTCTTAGTCCGAGTCTTCAACATCTACGTCAGGAGATACCTGCTAAAGCTCAGCGTGGTGGGATGGGGTGAGTCGAGTCTGGTTGGGACGGTGTTTCTGTCAAAAGGTGTATTATAATAAATCTGCTCTCTTGAAATATGCTGCTTATAACTCCGAAAAATAGCCAAATTAAAATACCCTGTGCAGCTCAAATGGAGTTGGACCATTCATGACGAAACTATTATTCATTTTGAAATGTGAGAATATTTCTACACGGCTTATTTTTTCCTGCCCCCCATCAAGCATGTTTATCATGATGATTGTGAGTTGGATAGACATTAGTGCTGAATGCTGGTAATGGAGGGGTTAATGCACTGTAAAAAACAGCAATGCAATAAGAGGAAAAGAATAAGTCTGCAGCGGATGTAAACAATACAGGTTCCAAAACATTTGAAAACGGTATCCCAAGTGATTGATTATGATCTTAAACATTATTTTGGTCTTTCTCAAATAAAATATAACCTGAGAACGGAAATGTTCTTTTGTTCTACCTAAAAAGAGCCAAATTTTGTCTGATGTTACTATTTCTAAGTGACATAACATAGGGTAGGATTTTGGCGTTGGTATTCTTGAAATCCATTTTCAGGAGAGTTCACTGAATGAATGCCGATATTTCTTTTGGCTTTTGAGAAAACATTCGGGGCTGGAGCCCCAGAAGCCAGCCCCTCGCTCCGTCCCTGGTCAGGACTTGTTGAAGTAAATTCTGTATCTTTCTTGTCTTCATGCAGGTGTTCCAACACTGGTTGCAGCGGTTTGTGGGATTTCAGGTGTTTATGGCAAATACAGTCTGAGGGATGCCAACAACCAGACTTCAACAGCACAGATGTAAGAAACCAAGATTTATTGTTATGTTTTAAATATTCAACCACATAACAGTTTGGAATTCCAAGCAAATATTGTTCATAGTGTGATTTTAAGCGTGCGCTATTTTGTTTCTTGCCAAGAAGCAGATTATTTGTAATTCAAAGTTAACTTGATCTTAGTCTATATCCACGGCGTTCCACTTCCAGGATTGCTCCGGTGCCGCAGGAAATTCTGCCGGATGCATGTTGTTTCGCCAATGTCCATTTCCTTCCTCTTTCTCTGTGTTGGCGTTCTAACCTCTGGTGGATTTCTGAGGACTGTGGTTAACTGCTCCTCAGATCTCTGCAGGGTAAATCCAGACAGCTAGCTAGACTATCTGTCCAATCTGAGTTTTCTCTCGCACGACTAAAACAACTTTTGAACGTACACGTTCCACCAAAACAATCTCCTTCCAGAGGCTATTTTGCAGAGGCACCATGCCAAGCTTAGCGCCGCCCATCACGATTGTGATTGGTTTAAAGAAATGTCAATAAACCAGAGCACGTTTTTCACCCATCCTGGAATGCTGTGTGGACTAGCCAGACCCTCCTCCGCAGCGCTTTTGAGGATGGTCTGGCAAAGCAAGACTAACTTGATCTAAATAGAAAAACTAAATATTGGCTTTTAATTGTTTTTCTTTCTTTTTAATAACCTGCAGATGCTGGATGAGCAGCCAGTTCCCACAGAGGCTCCTAGTCAGCTACATCACTACCGTGGCTGTCCCATGTGTGCTGATGATACTGTGTAATTCCTGCATGCTGGGGCTGGTGGTGTTTAAGCTCTGGGGGCTACGGGCAGGTAGTGGAGGCACTGAAAGCAGTGGCTGGAAGAAGATAAACAGGGAGAAAGGGATGAAGTTATTGAAAGACTGTGCCACAGTGCTGGGCCTCAGCTGTGTGCTGGGCTTACCTTGGGGGTTAGCGAGCATCACCTACATCTCCCTCCCTGGGATCTACATATTCACTATACTAAACTCCCTGCAGGGTCAGCATGTGCACGATCCTCATATAAAGTACTCTGCTTTTAGGATTTACCAGAAGTATTCACAGCCTTTCTCTTTTCTTCGTAGGTGTGTTGATGTTCCTGTGGTCTGTGGCTTTGACCTGCAAGTCTCGATCTGACAATAACTCCTCAACCAGAGACCCTTCTTCTCAGAAAATAATGACTACCAGTTTCAACAACTGACGTCCACAACTACAACACATGTATTATCTATTTCCTTTATTAGGTGTTCCTTTGGAGTCCAGTTACGTGCAGTTAAATGATAACATTACTTAATCAGCTCATGTCTCATCATGTCTTGCAACACACATGCATCATGAACAGTAACTGCTTCTAATTATTTATTGTTGCTACAATTATGATCTGTATTGTTACAGTAATATCAGAAATGGACAAGCAGAGATTATGAAAAAAAATTCTCTAATTGTCTTTTCTGCAGTTAGTGTATGATCATAAAGACAACTTTGTTAAAGGTACACTGTGTAGGAATTTCTCCCATCTAGCGGTGAAATTGTATTTTGCATTCAAACTAATAGTGCTCTCTAGCGCCTCGCTTTTTCAAATGCGTGTTGCATCTACGGTAGTCAATATGTACCAAGAAGCTATGACAACATCGCTTTTTTGGTGACGAGGATTCCTTCTCCTGTGGCTCGGCATAAGTATGATCCTCCATCATGAACTAAAGTGCAGTGCAGGCTTTCAAATTTGCCGGGGCAGTGACAAGCGCCTCTCACTGATCTCCTTCTCCGTTTCAGCTGGTTTTAGTCACGTGACTCTGGCTCTGAATGAAAACGCGTTGTGGATTAGCTAGACAGGTAGACTAGTGCTTTATGTCCCTCTCAGTGATTAACGACATGGAAGCCTCCTTGGACTTGCCCGTCCAATGTAAATACAGATAAGAAATTCTTCGTTTACGAGGATAAGTCAGATCATTGGCAGAGGTCATTTTACACCAATGAGGACATATTTATGAATGAAGACATTGATTTTAGCTAATACAATACTTAAAACACTACACAGTGTACCTTTAAAGCAGTGCCTACACGTTAAACCCAGTGTTTTCTGGGGCTAATGGTTTTGCCCAATTTGCTTTTAAAAGTGATAGTTTGGGATTTTGAAGTGGGGATTGCATCAGGTGCTTATGGTACGTATGAGATGTGTGACTTTGGTGTTTTAAAGGGTTAGCTCGGATTCACCAATGTCACACAGGAACACAAACCAACAAACCAATCGAGGCAGCGGAACAGCAAGTCCCGTGTTCTGTGAGGTAAAATCACAGTTTATATGAAAAGGAGTCTGGTGGCTTTGAAGAGAGTATATGGGTTAAGGTGTCCATTCTCAGGAATTAATGTCCAATTAGAGTCCATTAATGACCTTATAATGGACACATTGAAGAGCATTATCCCGCTATACCATAGTCACTTGCCAGATATATTTTTTAAGACCACTAATTTATATTTGCATGCATTTAGCAATCAAAATAAGGTTTTTACAATAGGTCTGTTTTTTTGGTAACACCTGAGGGTTTGACTCATACCTAGAACATTCATTCCCATCCAGTAAGCCTGAAGTAGTAATTGGATGTGATGAAATGTGAACCAAAGTCAGTTCAGAGGGGCAGGGAAACTTACATCTGTCAGCTTGTGTGTTAGCGCCATCCTGTGGTGTTCAGAGAATGAGGCACTGAAGGACTACACAGTAAATAAAGATATTAAGATGTTTTTTCTCCATTTGATTTAGCGCATTTATTTTGAATGGTCAACAGTCAGTTTCATCTGAACTACTAGTCCTATATCACTTTTTAATGGTCACCCTGCAGCCAATCAGAATTGAGTATTCACCCAGACCGTGGTATAACTGGATATAACTAATTCAGTTCCACTTGAGAAAGGGCTGCATGACAGCAAAGAGTTGGAAATATTTGATAATAAAAGATTAATTTATCCTACTTATTGGGCTTATCGAAGGTGCCAGAAAGCTGTTTTAAACCCTGGGAAGGCTACAATTTTAAAAGCCTTTTGGAAGATTTTCTATAATTCTATTTCAAAATTGTATTTATTGATTCTTCATTTAAAGACACACCAATGAAGTAGAATTATCAATTATTAATATATTAATAATCCTTCAACTTTTGAATATCCTAATTTAATATAGCCATACATTAAGGCCTACTGTTATTGGTCACACTTTATTTTTGTGATGAAAAAATAATATTGGTTATAATTAACCTATATTATCAAGAGTAGTACTCTAGTATAAGTTTATTAAGGGAATATTTTAAGTAATTTAACTACACGGAATAATGTTTTGATGAAACCTATTTCATACAGTCATCAAACGAAAGACATTAAGAAAATCGAGAATATCAATGATTTAGTTATTCTAGTGGAAGAGCAATTAATTCGCGGACATATTTATTATTTATTATTATTGATCCTCTATAAATAGTCCATGGTCCTCCCTCTATAGCTTCGGGCCGGAAATAAAGGCGGAGCGTTCCCGTTTCCCTCCTCCCAGTCTGCCAGACAAACCAGACAAACTCAGCAGACAGAGGAACAACATGGATCCGAACACGACGATTCTGCGAGTCAAGAGGAAAAGGGGGACCGACCCAGCAGATGCGTTGTTGTTGGCGTGTAAACGTATCCGGCCGGAGACGTCCCAGGGCTCAGGCGAAACGGTACCGGAGCCGAATGAAGCCGAGGTGGAAAATTCTGTCTTCAAACTCGTGGCGACCGTAGCGACACAGGTGAGAGGCCCGCTACTACAGCCACAGTGCTGGCTAACGACTACGCAGCTGGCGGTGGAAACGGCATTTAACGTGTCGGTACAAACGTACCGATTTAGTAAATTTGACTGACTGATGGCAAGCTGAATTTAACTACCTAAAACGATGGTAGTGGTTAGAAAACAAACGCGCCTTCTGTGCTAGTTGTTGTTAGCATAACACTCCGTTTAGCCAACGTTGTTAGCCGACATTAGCCGTAACGTCACATCAGACCCAAATTGCATTAACGTTAGTGTGTACAATGGTTTGCTCATTTTGTTGATGTTGATCATAACGTCAGTTTAGCTGCTAAACATCGATGTAATGTTATTACACGTTAAGTTGACTTTTTTTCCCTGCCTTTTACTGAAATGGTCACATGCTGACCGGTGTTTGGGTGGTAAGATGTTAGTACCTGCTTAATTTCCTTCTACTTCTAGCTAGGTAGTAATGCTAAATGTCTTCGCCTTTCAATGTTCGAGCTCTGTAAATAAAACTCACTTTTTGTCATCTCATCACCAGGATGCTCCTGTTCAGACACAGGTGCGACAGGCTTTGGCTCGGCCTCGCATGGCCCACGCACTGCGCCCCTCTGCGGCCAGTTCCCAACGGATCATTGGGGACCTCCGGAGCACAAAGTGGAGCACCCGGAGGGAGGAACGCTACAGAATCCTCTCCAGCCACCGTACAGGGCTGTCCAGCCCAGCCGAGCAGCAAACCAACCAGACGGAAGCTTCTGATGGTGTGGAGGACACTGGGAAAGAGCAGGACAAATGTTTGGGTCTCGGTGCAATCCAGGTGGTTGATCTCCTGCATGAGGATGTAGAGGACCAGGACAAGTCTAGCAAGGTGAGTTGCGAATGATATAGTTTATCGCCTGCTTCACTTGTTTCACAAACACATCATGGATACATTCCTTTATTAATAAATAAAAAATAACAGTCAACGGTGTAAAACAAATTTAATATGGCCGAGAGAATAAAAAGCACTCTAAAGTGTGGTTAAATTTTTCTTTAAAATGCTCATATTATGGTCATCTTCAGGTTCATAATTGTATTTAGAGGTTGTACCAGAATAGGTTTATGTGGTTTCATTTTCAAAAGACACCATATTTGTTGTACTGCACATTGCTGCAGCTCCTCTTTTCACCCTGTGTGTTGAGCTCTCTGTTTTAGCTACAGAGTGAGACATCTCACTTCTGTTCCATCTTTGTTGGAGTCACTCAGTACCTAGGTAAGGACTACTAGCCAGTCAGAAGCAGAGTATGAGGGCGTGCCATGCTAGCAGCTAGGCGAGCATTATAACGTGTGTTCCAAAGTGACCACGTTTGTCTCTGAAGTAAAGGCTGGACTACAATAGAGCTGTTTGGAGCAGTTTGTGAACAGTGTTTTCTGTTGGAGATGGTAAGTCCCTTTGGGGTGGACTTTGGGCTTTTTCACTTTGTAAACCTATAACGTGCAGAAAAAATAAGGGGAAAAAGGCCAAAAAGCATAATATGAGCACTTTTAATTGATGAGTCAATTAAAAGTGCTCATGTTATGCATTATATGCATAAGCATTATTTGCTTGTGTACCACCAGTGTGGTTGACGGTATTATACCTATCAACCTGGTGAACAAGCCTTACATAAATATGCAGAAATTTGACAACTTGCCCACAGTTATCCCCCGGTCCCATCTTCAGCCGTAGCCAGTATGTTTTCCCAAGCCATAAGGAACATTGCTATGAAGAAAGTAAAACGAAAGCTTACTGTATCTTAACAGTTTTGCTTTCTCAGTCACGTGTCTTTAAATTTGGCAGCTTTGTGCAGACTGTAAGGCTAAAATAACCTTCTCCCCTCCTTCTGTACCAGTAGAACCTGCGAAGTAATTTCTTCTTTTCGTTCACAGAAATTAAAACAGAAGAGCAGTATTGAGACGAGTATTTGTATTGATAAAATTCTAACAATATAATTTCCATCCTGACAAAATAAAATGTCCTAATTTGTAAAGAAAAGGGGGGGGGGTTATTGATAGCAGTGCTCAGAAGCAACATGGTTTTTGGAATAGTACAGTGAATCTGTATTGGTACAGGTATCAGGAAATCTTCCTACTGGTTATTAAGAGATTCCTCGAGAACACTCAAGCACTTATAATATGCTGAAGATGGTGCAGCAGCTTTCTTCAAGCTGTCCACAACACTGCATTTATGACATGTCCTTTTAGGTTGCTGGCGGTACTCCCATCTCCCACACACACAAACGCACGCGCAAATGCATTGAGTGTTACCAAAGGGTTAACAGTAAATATTTGATGGCATGTTAAAGCTTTAGTGCGTAACTTTTTGATATTAATAAACGTCTGTTACATTCAAACCATTGCCAAATGAGTTGCTACAAAGCTAATCAGCTCCACACAGCTCTCTCTGGATTTCTCAGTATGACTATGTTCAGAAAATTGTATCAGGGGCTTGTATCATGTGGATGCGCTGACAGTGTTGTCATTACTTAGAATTCCTCATGGGGGTGACAGAAACTACGCACTATAGCGACTTTAAGTGAAATACTGTTTGAATACAACAAATAGATCTGTGTGCTTGTGACATAAGGTACACATTTGTTTTCAGTTGTGTGCTCCTTATTGTGTAGTGTGTTAACTGTCTTTTGTTAATGTGTTGGAGGTTATAGTTGAAGGCTATAGTCGACATTGCTAAGGCTGCTGTTTGTTCTCTCGCTCTGTTTTTTTTGTAAAGACGCTGTCCTCAGACCCAGAAGTGATCCTGTGTAACAGCACCAAGATGCTGCGGGAGCGCCTGAGCATCACCGGAGAGAGACTGGGGGAGGAGCATCGGGAGCAGGACGACGACTACGTCTACGATCTCTACTACCAGGAAATGGTCGCACCGGGCTGGATCCAGGACATCCTGTCTGTCAGGGCCTACACCGATGAGGGAGAACTGGTGTGTGTGGATGGATGGACGGACAGATGAATGAATGCTGAACTCTGAGTGAGTGAATGAAGACGTGGGCGCAGTAGAGAGTAGACATTTCCTTAATGTTCTAACTGCCTGTGGAATAGTTATGTGGATGAATCGTCGTGGGTCAGCTGACATGCTGCTGATCTTGGCCTACCTGTACATGCTGCCCCTGCTGTCTAGCTTCTAGCTTTCTTAAAGTGGCCATATTATTCCCATTTTCAGGTTCATAATTGTATTTTGAGGTTGTACCAGAATAGGTTTACATGGTTTAATTTTCAAAAAACACCATTTTTGTTTTACTGCACATTGCTGCAGCTCCTCCTTTCACACGCCATCAGATTTCTGTTTTAGTTAGAGTGAGACCTCTTAACTTCGGTAACATCTCTGTCAGTCGCACATGCTCAGTAGCTAGATAAGGATTGCTTGAGCTAGCTCCAACTTCGGCCTGTACAAGGCAGGATTAGCCGGGAGACTTCTTCTAAACGAGGGCGCACTTCCAACTTTGCGTAGAATACCTGCAGAACAGGGACATGTCAGTAGTTCTATACAATTTATTTAGTAGATTAGGGTGAATTTGTGTGTGTTGTAGCAGTGTTTTGCCATTGGTAACGAGCTAGCATGCTAACCGTTAGCCCCCTCGTTTTGGCTAGTGACGTAGAAAGCCGTGCAGATTTTGACCAGCTGACCCGGAGACTGAAGGCAGGACACATTCAGAAACCGTATCTCACTCAAAACAGCATGGATGGTTTTTCAAAGTTTGTATGCGTGTGGAAGCACCAGAGACACAAAAACTCCCCAAACCCCAGAAAAAGTGGCTTTTTTTTTTTCTCATAATATGGGCACTTTAACTCAAAGCAGTGGCCCGGGATCAAACGCTGCTCGAGGCCAGTCAGCCACATGTTGTAGTGAGGCAGATAATAACTCCTTTTTATAGCAGTTTTCAAAACCAAGTTACAAAGTGCTGTACAGCAAAAACAAGATCCATAATTAAAATCTAATGAAACGGATAACATTCAACAATACAACAATAATGGCAATAAATAGGACAAATGCAGATGAGACCACCACATGGAAAAATGGTCTAAAGAAATTTGCATTCACGTGTTTTTTTTTGTTTTGCCCAAAAACATCCACAACAAGGAACTTCAAAAACATTTATAACATTATCTAACATTTTAAAGTACTCTGTACAAAGTGATTGTCTAAAAGTGTTAATTCAAGTTTATGGCTTAAACCATGAAGCTTATTATTTATATATATATATATATATATATATATATATATATATATATATATATATATATATATATATATATATATATATAATATTTATTTTTAAATTACAATTTCTTTATGATGAATCAAGAGCATGGAGGCTTTCAGATAAACGGCCTGTTGTGTTTCCCAGGTGCCTGACGTCGTGGTTCATGAAGAGGAGGTGTATGAAGACGAGGACGATGAAAACGAGGAAGGCAACTGGAGGAACGACTACCCGGACGAGGGGAGCGATGCAGACAGCGACCGAGAGGAGCGCTACGGTGGTACGTATTCATGAAGTCTGTGTAGGTTTGTACGTGGGCTCTTTGTCAACCCAATCTTACCAAAGCCCTCATTTCCATTTTCAACAAAAGTGTATGGAGAGAACGGTGTTTGTTCATGTCTTGAATGAGCTCGACATTTCTTATTTTTTCTGTGGTTACATTGACGAAAGGGGATCTTAAAGTGCTCATAATATGCTCATCTTCAGGTTCATAATTGTATTTAGAGGTTGTACCAGAATAGGTTTATATGGTTTAATAAAAAAAAAAAAAACATTTTTGTTGTACTGCACATTGCTGCAGCTCCTCTTTTCACCCTGTGTGTTGAGCTCTCTGTTTTAGCTACAGAGTGAGGCATCTTACTTCTGTTCCATCTTTGTTGGGAGTCGCACATGCTCAGTACCTAGGTAAGGACTACTAGCCAGTCAGAAGCAGAGTATGAGGGCGTGCCCTGACAGTACCTAGGTAAGGACTACTAGCCAGTCAGAAGCAGAGTATGAGGGCGTGCCCTGACAGTACCTAGGTAAGGACTACTAGCCAGTCAGAAGCAGAGTATGAGGGCGTGCCCTGACAGTACCTAGGTAAGGACTACTAGCCAGTCAGAAGCAGAGTATGAGGTCGTGCCCTGACAGTAGCTAGGTAAGGACTACTAGCCAGTCAGAAGCAGAGTATGAGGGCGTGTCCTGACAGTACCTAGGTAAGGACTACTAGCCAGTCAGAAGCAGAGTATGGGGGTGTGCCATGCTAGCAGCTAGGCGAGCATTATAGCGTGTGTTCCAAAGTGACCACGTTTGTCTCTGAAGTAAAGGCTGGACTACAACAGAGCTGTTTGGAGCAGTTTGTGAACAGTGTTTTCTGTTGGACTGGACTTTGGGTTTTTTCACTGCTACTACTTACCCACTGCTAGTACCAGCTCTGTTCGGCTCGGCCGCGTTGCCCCATCCTCCTTTTCCCGTTGCAGATTTAGTACCGCCTCATGTGTGAGGCGAGTGTGGCTGGTCGTCATAGCGACGCCGCAGGAAACTGCCGTGACCTAACGCGACACACACAGAATGTCGAAGGTGTGTTGTTGCCAAGAATAGTTTCAAAAGAAGCTGGAGGCAGCAAAAAAAACACAGCTGGCTAAACTATTTAAAAATGGCGAGTTTGTTCAGGACACCCCCGTCTGTCGCTAGCAATGATGACGCAGTGATTAGTGACGGTTCTCTCCGACACCTTTTGGTATCGCCTCAGCTCACTTGGAACTTTGACGGAGGTGGTACTAAATGAAGTACCTGTTGGCAGGTACCAAGAACTTTTTATTAGAATGGAAAACTAAAAAAGTCCAATGTCCAGGATTGTCATGAGTTGGTATTGTGTAGTGTGGTTAAAAAGAGAGCAATGATACCCTTTATAATAGGGTTCTGGTGTATATATTGTGTTTTTAGTTCTAAAATCAGTGTTGTAGTCTAACAGCCAAGTGGGTTTCCTTCTAGGGCACACGGTGTAGTAACGGGAATATTTCCCAGCCATGTTTACCCAGCTATCTGTTATTAAGTGTTGATTAGGAAATGATTGTGTAAACTTGCGCATGTTAAATTTGGAACCCATGATCAGATTTGAAACCAAATCCTCCAAACTGACTCGTGACCGTGATTGGCAGAAACACGGTCACCGGCCCAAACAGGCCAGCAGCTGGCCAAACATGTGCAGCGTACTTTTTACTCACCCCAGGCAATTGGGCCGTTGCTTAGGTCAAGTCCTGTGCAATCTGAAGTCTTAAGATCCAGTCATTTTTCAAACATCCCCTCTGTAGGCTATACGCTCCATGTTGCACACACATTACCATCTATGGTATGTCCCATGGATGTCCTACATCAAACGTCCCTACCTATAAACGCTGCTGGCTGCTGCCCACATTTGTTTTGATGGAAGAACATGCAGCAGTTGGCATTGATGTCCATGTTGCGAAGATATTGTAGGCTTGAAAATTGGTGCTTTCACAAAATATTCACACAATGAGATTTGTGATAAATATTCATCAGTAATGTGGATATAATGACTAAGATGGTAAAGGCCAAGTTCAGAAAATGACATCACTTTACTGTAATGCAGCCTGTAAAACCAGGTAAAGACAACACTTATGTCATATAGTCTTATATTTTGGATATCGTGATATCTAGTATCATATCACGATAGTGATAGGCGATAGCCCAGCCCTTAGTGTAACTCACCTGTGAGGTTTATTAAGTCTGCCTGACCGTCAAAGACTAGGAATCGGTCCCAGCTGGTAGAAACCATCTTTGTGTATGTGTGGTGTGATTGACTGGCCTCTGTCTCCTGTCACGTCTGCAGGTTACTGGGAGGAGGAGCACTCGTACAGCCAGAGGAGCTGGGGCCGCTACCAGAGGGAAGTGCTGCACGAGCTTGAATCCCGCGGTGAAGATGACAATGAGGATGATGATGATGGAGACAAATATCATTCCGATTGATCTATCCCTTACACTGCCCCCCCATGCCTGTCAGTGGATCTTCCCAATGCACTAAACACAAATGATCACCATACTCCATATTCCTCTGTGTAGGCGAGAGTGGAGGGGAAACAACAGCTGCAATGGCTAATAATAACCACAAATGTATGTTTGAGGTAAATGAACTTCAAGAAATCCCATCTTAAAGTGTAGCAATTTTATGTGTTATGAAATTTGACCAAAGACAAAAATGTACTGAGAGCATCCTGTTCTTAACACCCCCGTTGTTACCATACATCGCTAAACCTCTTTTAGAGTGAAATCATCCTCCGCTCTCCTACACAGATGGTGAAGGAGTAGGTGTCATTCCAGAAGGATCCAGTGTCTTTTTTTTTTTTTTTTTTTTTAAACTGTGGTGGAGTGAATTTGTGTGTGGGTGTTTGTCCCATGTGTGTGGGTGTTTGTGTGTGTGTGTGTGTTAATGTTGCACACTAGTGTGATATGCCTTGTATGCTCTGTGCTGTTAACACTTCTGTTATAAAGACGTCTTGGGCCGTGTGTGGTTGCAATTTAGGGTGCGTTTTGTGTGTGTGTAGGTATATTTGTGTGCGTGTTAGGTTTTTGCATAATGTGAAAGCGTGACGCAAGTTGTGTTGTGGGTGTGTGAGTTTGGTTCAGAAATCCCCCTTCGAAGTTAAGATTCTGTTGGATGCTTGTTGAATTAAAGTTTTTGTAAATATGTAGATGTGTATAAAAAAAGGCTTTCAAAATAAACTTTAAACCTCTCCGTGTCAATTTGTCCTGTAGGGTAAATACAAACCGTTTAGTTTAGGAAGATCTAGTCACAAGAGCAATTTGGAGATTGAACATAAAATCTCACAATCCAAAGAGAATAAATATGCAGCCCAGTAATCTGCAATTTAAGAGGTTCAAATAAGGTTTTCTCAGCATGTTCATCTGGAGATGTGGATCTGGGACCTGTTTCAGGAAGGAGGTGTGACAAACTCTGAGTCCAACCCTGAACTCAGTTGATTTCCCCTGAGGTGGGGGAAACTGAGTTTTCGGTTCCAGAACAGCTGATTTCAGTTGGTTCAACCAACTCAGAGTATGTTCACTCAAGAGTTCAGCACATGAACTACCGCAAAAAGTTCTTATTGAAGAAAACCTGCTTCTGACCAGGTTAGGTTCACAGACTCTGTTACCATAGTAACTGACTCTGAGGTTAAGTTACCTCTCTTTCTGAAGCGGGCTCGAGTTACCTAACCTGACTCCAGGTGGATCGCTTCACATTTACTCAGCATATCCATCTGGGAACTTTCCGTTGGAGAACTTTTGGGAAGGGGTGAAAATACTGGTTAGATAAACCATCCGTCTATCACCACCTCTGTTGGTGATAGACGGGCCAAATCATTTTGATGATGAAGTCCTGTGACAGCAAGTTGTGAAAGCTTTGGATGTCAAAGGTCTGTAGAAAATCCTCCTCAACCGGCCCTAAATTCTTTAGAAAAAAGCTCAGCTGGGCTAACCTAGCAAAAGGAGCAGAATGAGCTAAACATCCACAACATCACAGAAAACAAACTGTCTCTCATTTTATGTTTCATTTAACAAACTGCAATGATTTGGGATTTAACAACTGTGGTTGAATAACCAAACATCAAAGCTTCACTTCCCTTAATATTCAATACTTAATATATAATACTCCTAAGTACACATGATTTCAAAAAGGTTTGGACTAAGGGACCAATGCAAACGTAGGATTTAATTAATGGCACAAGATGAAAGAGCTAAATTGACGCCAAGACGTAGTGCCATTTAAAATGAATGTGATTTTAGTTTCAGTTAAAGTGAAAGTGATTTGGTCCTGTGCATACTTACCTTGTCATACATACCAAGTGACGTATAGCTTTTAGTTATTCTATAGCAAATTGTATCTAGATCAGCTAGTCCATTTTTGAAATGTATTTCATTCATGGATTTAAAACTGATTGATATAAACTCAAACATGGTTGTACTTTAATTGGGAGAAAAAAACAGTGTCAAAGCCTGATAGTGTCAGCTGACAACTTATTGCTAAGTGAGTGTTTCTCCATGAATAACTTTCCAAACGTCTGCGATAGGATTTCTCCAATTTGAGCCATTCCTCGCAGGGATAGATACTTTAGAAATAATTGGTTTGTTTAAACGTAGGTGACTAAAAGACAGAACTCTAAAATAGATACCTAAATGAATTGCTATTTTGACTAAGTCTAACATCTATTGATGTCTCGGGTACAGCACATTGAACACTAAAGAAATGTACTTCGTGCCACAGAACCCAGTGAACATAAAGAACAGGAAGGCTACAAAGCCGGACAGAGTGGATTCAGCAGCAGACAACTAACCCACCTCAGCCGCCAAATGGAAAAGGCCCAATGTTTTATTTCAACAGTTAAAATGCAAAAACACACCTACCAGACATCAGACAATGACACCAAATGTACATAAAGGCAATGGCATTCGGATGACGACTCAGTCTTCACATAGCAGCAGACGAAAAACCCATTATCTTCCCTTTTTTCCATTCACTAAGCTTACATGATGGACAATTTATGATTTGTCTTTTCATTCACAGGTGAAATTATGCACATTTGCACATAATGCATATATATATATATATATATATATATATATATATATATATATATATATATCTTTTAGTTAAAGTAGGTTAAATCCATATATTAAAATTTTTACTTTATGTATAATCATTATCAGGTCCCTGTGGTCATGTGCAGCACCTGTGAAATCTCACAGGCACATACTGTTTAAAACGGCATTATACAATTACCTGTGGAACTAATGAGGCAGATCCTTTATAATAGAGGTAATTAAAAAGTGTGATGAAGAATACAAATAGCCACAGTATGCAGTATAACAGTACTGTCAGTCCTTACGGTCGGAGTCTTTGAATGGCCTTGAATTCCAGGATAAAGCTGCAACTGATGGTGGGCATCTGGCAGCATTTTCAGTGTAAACAAGTCAGTGGCGTCTGAGAGCTTCAACGTGGTGAACAGTACAATAAAATCTTTTTTTTCTTTTTTCAAAGAAGAATCCCTCGCCTGGCTGGCCCCGGTGACTTTCAGCTTTCAGGATGTAGAGACTGCTGGTGTTGTGTTTTAAAGTGTTTTGGATGCTATTCACTTTTGTCCATCTCTGTTAGTACACAGTAGCAGGTGTACTGGGCGGAGAGAGTCAGAGAACCTGCAGTAAGAGACAACAACATGCAGCTGAGACTACGCTGCTGACAGAGGGTGAGGAACGATGCAGTTGCAATGACAAAGTGTGCCTGTTGGCTGTTGCCTTAAAGTGTTCATATTATGCTTTTTGGCTTTTTCCCTTTCCTTTGTTGTGTTATATATATATTTTTGTGCACGTTCTAGGTTGACAAAGGTAAAAAGCCCATAGTCCATCCCAAAGGGACTTACCATCTCCAACAGAAAACACTGTTCACAAACTGCTCCAAACAGCTCTATTGTAGAGTGTCAAAGCCTGATAGTGTCAGCTGACAACTTATTGCTAAGTGAGTGTTTCTCCATGAATAACTTTCCAAACGTCTGCGATAGGATTTCTCCAATTTGAGCCATTCCTGCAGAGGATAGATACTTTAGAAATAATTGGGTTTGTTTAAAGCGTAGGTGACTAAAAGACAGAACTCTAAAATAGATACCTAAATGAATTGCTATTTTGACTAAGTCTAACATCTATTGATGTCTCGGGTACAGCACATTGAACACTAAAGAAATGTGCTCCGTGCCACAGAACCCAGTGAACATAAAGAACAGGAAGGCCACAAAGCCGGACAGAGTGGATTCAGCAGCAGACAACTAACCCACCTCAGCCGCCAAATGGAAAAGGCCCAATGTTTTATTTCAACAGTTAAAATGCAAAAACACACCTACCAGACATCAGACAATGACACCAAATGTACATAAAGGCAATGGCATTCGGATGACGACTCAGTCTTCACATAGCAGCAGACGAAAAACCCATTATCTTCCCTTTTTTCCATTCACTAAGCTTACATGATGGACAATTTATGATTTGTCTTTTCATTCACAGGTGAAATTATGCACATTTACACATAATGCATATATATATATATATATATATATATATATATATATATATATATATCTTTTAGTTAAAGTAGGTTAAATCCATATATTAAAATTTTTACTTTATGTATAATCATTATCAGGTCCCTGTGGTCATGTGCAGCACCTGTGAAATCTCACAGGCACATACTGTTTAAACGGCATTATACAATTACCTGTGGAACTAATGAGGCAGATCCTTTATAATAGAGGTAATTAAAAAGTGTGATGAAGAATACAAATAGCCACAGTATGCAGTATAACAGTACTGTCAGTCCTTACGGTCGGAGTCTTTGAATGGCCTTGAATTCCAGGATAAAGCTGCAACTGATGGTGGGCATCTGGCAGCATTTTCAGTGTAAACAAGTCAGTGGCGTCTGAGAGCTTCAACGTGGTGAACAGTACAATAAAATCTTTTTTTTCTTTTTTCAAAGAAGAATCCCTCGCCTGGCTGGCCCCGGTGACTTTCAGCTTTCAGGATGTAGAGACTGCTGGTGTTGTGTTTTAAAGTGTTTTGGATGCTATTCACTTTTGTCCATCTCTGTTAGTACACAGTAGCAGGTGTACTGGGCGGAGAGAGTCAGAGAACCTGCAGTAAGAGACAACAACATGCAGCTGAGACTACGCTGCTGACAGAGGGTGAGGAACGATGCAGTTGCAATGACAAAGTGTGCCTGTTGGCTGTTGCCTTAAAGTGTTCATATTATGCTTTTTGGCTTTTTCCCTTTCCTTTGTTGTGTTATATATATATTTTTGTGCACGTTCTAGGTTGACAAAGGTAAAAAGCCCATAGTCCATCCCAAAGGGACTTACCATCTCCAACAGAAAACACTGTTCACAAACTGCTCCAAACAGCTCTATTGTAGTCCAGCCTTTACTTCAGAGACAAACGTGGTCACTTTGTAACACACGTTATAATGCTCGCCTAGCTGCTAGCATGGCACGCCCTCATACTCTGCTTCTGACTGGCTAGTAGTCCTTACCTAGGTACTGTCAGGGCACGCCCTCATACTCTGCTTCTGACTGGCTAGTAGTCCTTACCTAGCTACTGTCAGGGCACGCCCTCATACTCTGCTTCTGACTGGCTAGTAGTCCTTACCTAGGTACTGTCAGGGCACGCCCTCATACTCTGCTTCTGACTGGCTAGTAGTCCTTACCTAGGTACTGTCAGGGCACGCCCTCATACTCTGCTTCTGACTGGCTAGTAGTCCTTACCTAGGTACTGTCAGGGCACGCCCTCATACTCTGCTTCTGACTGGCTAGTAGTCCTTACCTAGCTACTGTCAGGGCACGCCCTCATACTCTGCTTCTGACTGGCTAGTAGTCCTTACCTAGGTACTGTCAGGGCACGCCCTCATACTCTGCTTCTGACTGGCTAGTAGTCCTTACCTAGGTACTGTCAGGGCACGCCCTCATACTCTGCTTCTGACTGGCTAGTAGTCCTTACCTAGCTACTGAGCATGAGTGACCCCCCAACAAAGATGGAACAGAAGTGAGATGTCTCACTCTGTAGCTAAAACAGAGAGCTCAACACACAGGGTGAAAAGAGGAGCTGCAGCAATGTGCAGTACAACAAAAATATGGTGTTTTTTGAAAATGAAACCACATAAACCTATTCTGATATAACCTCTAAATACAATTATGAACCTGAAGATGAGCATAATATGAGCACTTTAAGGCAGATTTATGCTTCTACAGAGGCTCCACACAGAGGTTTTTCACCATAGCCTACGTTAACTGGCCTGATGTTTATACTTGTGCGTTGGTGTGTGTGTCGACCTCATTAAGAGAAGAGCAGGACCGGCATGTGTGGGGAGTGTGTGGTAGAGCGGGTGAGAGAGTGACGGTGATTAGCTTTGGAGCGAGTAGCGTTCTTTCTGACCACGGTGTGAAATCTGGAGCAGGAGAAGTTAACCCTCTCCTTGATTTCATGTTCTTTACGGAGAAGGAGAACCAGGAAATGAGTCGGGGGAAATGCACGGCCAATGCACTACCAAGCCACGGCCAAAGGGACCAATCACAGTTGTTGCTGTCTGCGCCGCCCCACGTCCCTACCTACGTACCCACAGCGTCATTTTAACACAGAAGCATAAAATGGACTTTATTGTTACCGGCTGAGTTAACCTTTTAGCAGTGGTGTTTTGTTGTTTAAAGGGGAAATATGCAGTTTTTTTAGCTTAATTGACCTTAACTGAACAGCTTCGGAGTCATTAGAATGGTTATATGACAGTTTTCGGGTTGAATGGTGGTCGTCTCGCTCCCCCCTAGCGCCTGTGAGCTGAAAAACCACCCTCGCAACTTTCGCCCAGGTCTCGCCATGTAACAAATTGCTTGATAGCACTGCACACATACAGGAACCGGCTAGCTATAAGAAGAAGGTAGAGACGGAGTTTTTCACACTATGGTCAGGGCTGAGTCAGCAAAAAAGAAGCAGAAAGCTAGGGAAGCATTGTCAGAGGAACAGAGGAAGAGGAAACGGCAGACTGACCGAGAGAGGAGTCAGACACGAGGAAACATAGGAGCTGTAGGGGGGGGCTCTATAGAAAAACCTGTAGGGGGGGGCTCTATGGAGAAACCTGTAGGGGAGCTCTATAGAGAAACCTGTAGGGGGAGGGGCTTTATAGAGAAACCTGTAGGGGAGCTCTATAGAGAAACCTGTGGGGGGAGGGGCTCTATGGAGAAACCTGTAGGGGAGCTCTATAGAGAAACCTGTAGGGGGGGCTCTATAGAGAAACCTGTAGGGGGGGGGGCTCTACAGAGAAACCTGCCAGCAAAAAGCGAGAAAACAGCGAAGAAATTGCCAAAACTGCATAGCGCCCCTTTAAGGAGCCAGGTTAGCTTAACCTCCGTAACACTACGTACGTATCCACGGCGTAGATTTAACGCAGGACCATAAATTGGGCTTTAGGGTGCTGGATGTGCGGTACACTCACGCAGTAGCTTGGTGATGACAGGCGGCCGCTTGGATTCTGGCAGATAGACACCCAGGAAGTAGACAGGGACCCCTGACAGGGCAATGGCGATGCCAATCAGGGAGTTGACAGTGTCACTGTAGAGAGGAACGGCCACCAGGAACACAGAACACAGACAGAACACCACCGGGTACACTAAGGACAGCTGCAGAGAGAGAGATCAGGAGGCAGGCTGTGAGCTACAAACACATCCAGAAACCTTGTATTATTAAACTTCATTTTGCATTAATACTTTAAGTTTGATGCAATTATTTTATAATAATATAATTTTTGCCCCTGTTCAGTTTTTGAAAGAATTAGCATAATGTTTCTCTTGCAGTGTTCCGTGTTTCAGACAGCTAGGTTTGGTTCATCAGACAGATCCTGAGCCTCTTTTTATCATTTTTGACAGAAATGAATACAGCAGGAGTCAGCAGCCTTAGGCGGTAGCTCAACCAATGGCACACTAGCAATAAGTGCGCAAGAGAGTTTTTTGGAAATGTTTAAATTCGCATGTCAAATGGCCTCTTTCACAGCCATTGGCAGGAGAACAGCCAGTAGTTTGATTGACTTTTTCCCCATCCGCATTCCGCGAAGACCCGCCCTACTCTGTCTCTGATTGGCTAGTACTCATTGCCTTTTTCACAGAATATGACGCAAAGGGGAAAAAAATAACACTGCCTGAATGGGCTCAGTAGATGATGGCAGGCTTAATGCTGATATGGCACACTGATTTGACATGAACATTTTAAAATGGCACTTTATATTAAAAAGGTTGCCGACCCCTGGAATAGAGGAATGGTGGGTTCAACTGGTCTTACCTTGAGAGGTCTGGGTCTGTCAGGCTCTTTCCAGCGCAGGTAGATCTGGCCGGCGATGGACAGACCCATGAAGAACCAGTAGCTGAAGCTGTAGTAGTTGATGAGCTGGAAGACGTCCTCCACTGTCAGGTAGATCAGTGACATGACGCACTGGACAGTGGACGGAGGGAGACAGGGAGCATGAAAAACCGTGAGTAAATACATGAACTGTTTAAGAAGTCAATGAACGTGACTTCCATTATCTTTAACTCTTAAATCATTGACACTTTTGTTTACCTGAAGTGGATAACTGGTGAAGTTAAAGAACAGTCGTATTTATCAACCGGCAAAGAGCTGCAAGCTAATTCCATTCACAGCAAAATCGTGCTGGAAAATCAGATAGCTAATGCCAACAATGAAGGAGACTAGTCAATGAGAAAGCTCCACCCTATACTTAACTAACATTAAAGGGTAACTTTGTTATTTTCAACATGGACCCAATTTTTTTTAATTAGTCCACTATTAATCAAGACCACTGCAGTTGGCAGCGGCGAAACAAGCTGCTATGTAATGTTAATGAGCAAATGCCCATTCAATGTATGTCCTCTAAAAGTGCTCGTTTTGCCGCTGACATGCTCAGATTATTATTCTAAGTGTCTGACAACACTGTGGAAAGGATCCCTACAGAGATAGACCTTTTTGTTAAAGAGGAAGATCCTTTTAGTTTAGCAAGAAACAGCCATCCCCAAACCGACCAGACTCCATGTAAATAAACAGTAATTTAATCATCGAAAAATACACTTCATTCTAATTCCACAGAATAGCGATAGGGATCTTACTCTTTGACAAAAAGGTCTATCTTTGTAGGGATCCTTTTCATAATGTTGTCAGGCACTTAATAATAAGTAATAATCTGAGTCTGTCAGCGGCAAAAAAGAAAAACTTTGAGTGGACGGAAATCCATAGGATTACATTAAAGCACGGTTCGTGGGTGCCGGTGACAGCGTTCTCCCTCAATACTGGACCAATGTCATATTATTCACTTAGACACCAATGCATGGGGAAATTACAGAAATGACCCTTTACATTTGCAGTGGTTCCTCCACTACAATTAACATGTAATTGATACATTTTCTTACATTGAAGATCAGAGCAGGGATCGGAGTGAATCTCTTTATGTGGATCATGGACAGAGCGTCTGGAAGGTGGCCCTCACGAGAGCCAACAAAGAACAACCTGGACACAACAAACTGGATGAATTAAGACACTATGCAAAGTATCGGCCTTAAACCTCTACAAAGCCAGAGTAAATGTGAGTAAAGGTGTGTGTGTGTCCCAGCGCTGGAAATGGGGGGCTTAAGGGGCTGCAGCCCTACCCTGGTGGTGCAAGAACCCTAAACTGTAAGCAAAGCAGTTCCTGTCTGCAATGAACCAATGCATTTGGGTCAGTCACCTACTACACAAAATGAAAAGACAAAGATCAAGCTGCTCTAAAGTAGGCCTAACATTTTTTCCAAACCCGGCAGAGCAGCACAAAGCAGAATTCCTATAATTAAGCGGGACAGTGAAGTGTTCTCAAATATGTGTGTGGGACGATAGACTGTGTAAAAACGGGCGATCAAGAAAAGTGAACGAGCGGCAAACAAGCACAACGTGACTGAGACGTCAACTGTTACCCCGTTTTTTTCTGACAACACTACTCAAAATAGCAAGGCTCGCTATTTGTTTTTAACACACGTTTCAAGATGGGGGACGGGCCACCAAAAACGGGGAGCTGGTCACATTAGTAAGGCAGCCCCCCTCTTGGTCAAAATAGGTTCCCGTGCGGCTGTGCGTGTCCTACCTGGATGCAGCTATGATGGAGGCATTGAGGCCTCCATAGCAGGACAGAGCCACAGCAAAGGGGATGGTCCAGCTCATCACACCGAGCGTGTGATCTGCAAATGTCTGAACCAGACACAGAAACTGGTTTAGCAACTGCAGTTCCATCTCACACACAGTTTAGGTAGTAAGTTGGTTCACTCACCACTGCCACCGCATCGCTGGCCAGTATAGCACTAGCATCCAGAACAGCATAGTAGGCCACATTGGTGAGGATGTAGATGATGGTGACAATGGGCATAGAGATGGCGATGGCCATGGGCAGGTTCCTGAAACAACAGGACATTGCATCATTACCAGACTGATTCAAGTATTCCCGACTTGCTTCTGCTCAGGAAGAGTTACCTTTCAGGGTTTTTGATCTCCTCAGTAACAAAGTTGAGGGTGTCCCAGCCGGAATAGGAGAAAAGGGCAGAGTAGAGCGCCAGCGCAATGTCACCGGGGTTAGTGGACGATCCCTGAAAGGACGATTCAAAGTTGTTTGTGTAACCTAGGAGAGAAAAAGGAGGGAAATTTGCACAAAATAATCATAATTCAGTCCCTCCAGAAAAACGTGATTATGCCATCGCATAATTCAATGCATAATCAGCCAAAGTCCGCATATTTATGCGGGGGCTGCATTTTTTCAAATACGCCGCACTTTTGCCGCATAAATTGCCGATTTTCCAAAATATGGGGGGCTTGCATGATTTCATAATCATTTTCGTTGCAAAAAAGTCACATATATCTTAGCAGAAAGTTGAGAAATGTTGCGTTTACTTCACACAAGAGCAGCCGTTTTCCCCTGTTGCCATGGGAATGTTATGAAGTGACGTTATGAAGTGACGTTATGAAGTGGCGTTATGAAGTGACGTTATGAAGTGATGTAATTACGCGACATGAACATCATCGAAAAGCTACAAACCCCGCGATGAAGCCATCATGAAACCACAGTTTTTGGAAGTTCCCGCATATTCCATCGCATTTTTTAAGAAAACGTGCCGCATAATCAAGGATTTTTGCCCGCAACAATCACAAAAAAACTCTGATAATACTGTGCATTTGTGGCCAGTCACAACTGTTGTTGATCAGACTTATCATTTCGCTGTCTATGGTTGCAAAGATTTCAGACTTTCTTTAAAAATCACTTGCCACTTGCCACTCAGCCATGACAGTTCTTTAAAAAAAGTTGCTCCAAAAAAGAGCTCACAGAGGATATGCCTAGTCAGTCAATATTTCACTAAAGACTGGTAAAGTGTTATTTCTGTGTTGTGTGAAACTTACTGGATGATATCCATGTCCTTGATTATCACATTCATTGTTTGAGCCTCTGGCACCTTCAACAGTCATGGCATATCATATTCTTTTTAATTGCTAAGCATATTTACACATACAAGGAACGTATTCTCTGCATGTAACCCATCCTAACTAATTAGGAGCAGGGGGCAGCCATAGTCTGGCGTCTGGGGACCAACTCCAAAGTTGTAATGCTGCTACCTGCCTTAAAGGCAACTGCAGGAGGTACCTAACATGCATGTTTTTTCATGTCTTTTATGGTGGGAGGAAACCCACACGAACATGGGGAGGACATGCAAACTCCACACAGAAAGGCCCTGTCCGGACCGGGGATCGAACCCAGTTTTCAGCAGTACCGACCACTGAGCCACTGTGCTGCCACATAGAAGAACAATCAAATCTACTATGTAGCTAAAGAAAATGCATTTCATTGCAGCGCCAATGGTATGACATGCTTTACACTGCCTGTCTCCTAAATGCTCGATGGTGTTTTTTGCCCCCAACAGCTCCTTCCAGGCAGCGCTGCGACCGCTGCCTCCAAGGCACCTAACCCTAATCATAACCATAACCATTGCCTAATTGACTTCAAGGCAGCGCTGTGACCGTTGACTTCAAGGCACCTAACCCTAAACTTAACCCTAACCAGTGCCTAATCCTAGTGCCTTCCAGGAGCCACTGGGGGCAAAAAACACTGATAAACCTCCTAAATGGCCGTGGCCTCGTTGAAAGTGTAGTGAACGTCATGTGAATGGATGAACAGTTATATTTGTGTGAATGCTGATTCAGTATTGTTATTCCACATGGTTTTCGGTCGCCTACTACTTCTGTATACTTTCAGCTACAAAAACCATTCAAATATCAAAATGTTCAGCTCTGCTTCCTGAGCCACATCAGCCCAATGCCTAACTGCTGTACTAATAATATAACATAAAAATGTCATAGTATTGTATGTTGAAAGAAAATCATAAAAAGTCATAGTATAGTATGTTGAAAAAGTCAGAAAGGTTATAGTATAGTATATCATGCAGACTGAAGGAGGTGGGGATTGAACTGTCAACCTTGTGGTTAAATGAAAACACATTCTGCTTCCTGAGCCACATCAGCCCAATGTTTAACCACTGTACTAATAGTATGTGAAGCTATAAAAATGTCATAGTATTGTATGGTGAAAAAAAATCCTAGTATAGTATGTCGGAAAAGTCAGAAACAGTAATAGTATAGTATGTCCAAAAAGGATAAATTGGTGCTTTAACGGTTCTCAGAGGTGTTGAAAAAAAAATAAAATAAAAGTAAGTCTGAATCTAACTGCACCCTACAAGATTTGAACTCTCAACCTTCTTTCTTCCAATCATTCTCTTACCACCCTATGCTATCAAACCTGACAGACAAGATCATGTTTTCATCATATTTGTCTCTTTCACTTAGTATATTAGACCTGAAAACTTACTGAAACGTATAAGATTTGATCACTCAACCTTCTGTCTTCCCATCATTCACTTATCACTCCAAGCTATCTGACCTGACAGAAAAGCTTATGATTTTGGCATATGTGTCTCTTTCACTTGGTATATATTGGACCTCAAAACTTAATGAAACAGATAAGACTTGAACACTCAACCAGTCTCTTATCACCCTAAGCTATTTAACCTGACATATCTATTCATGTTTTTGTCATATTTGTCTTTTTCACTTAGGTTATTAGCTCTGAAAACTTCATATAAGATTTGATTCTCAACCTTCTGTCTTCCAAAAATTCTCTTATCACCATACGCTATCTAACCTGATACAAAGCTTACGTTTTCGTAAGTAAATCATAGTATGTCGAAAAAAGTGATGCAAAAGTCAGTCTACCACAGAGCCACCGTCCCACCAAATAACGTCATAGTAGTAGTATGTTGAAAAAAAGTGGTAAAAAGTCATAGTATAGTATGTCAAAAAATTAGGGCTGTCAATCGATTAAAAACTATAATCAAATTAATTACGTACTCTGTGAATAATTAATCTAAATTAATCGCATACATAATTTTTGCCCGGTGCCTGAACCGATACTTTTTAAGAAAGTAAAAAAAAAAAAAAAAAAGAAGGATACTAAACAACAGTCAGCGGCATTAAATAACGGCTTGTTTATTGCTAGGCCATATGGTCAAAATTAAATGATTTAATAATAATGTAATAACTATAACAAATATTTCCCTAGTAAATTGCTGTTGAATGAGAAAAAGAACCACCAGATGGGAAAAGGGCATTTAACAACAACTTTGAATGCACCACGAGGCCATAGGTTACCAGTTTCATTGAACGCACCGTCTGTGTCGGCAGCTGCAGATTGTTACATCCCGGTGTTGAATCCTCTCCAGTGAAATACAGTCACGCTTTACACCGTTTAGCGTTAGCTGTCAGAATTGTAACCGTGTTTAATCCAGCTACTAGCTAGCGGTATGCTAACGTTAGCTGCTGTTGAGTATAGTGTTAACTAGCTAGCGATAGGCTATCGTTAGCCTTAGTAAAAAAAAAAAAAAAAGCCATAGTCAAAAAATGGCTCTAAGGCTATCGTTAGCCTTAGTAAAAAAAAAAAAAAATAAATAAATAAAAAAAGCCATATGTCAAAAAAACTGATAAAAAGTCATAGTATAGTATGACGAAAAAAGTAATAAAAAGTCAAAGTATACTATGTCATGGGACAGGTCAGGAATGGCGAGTCTACTGAACGCTTTAGGATCTGCCACTAGTCTCCTAAAGACGCATGGCAGTGGCGAAAACCCATGTGTCACAAATACAGGAAATGACCCTGAGTTGGGGTCTCTGGAACAACATGAAAAGGTTAGTACTGCAGTGACACCACTCACCCTGGCTCAGCTTGACGATGCCGGTAATGATGATGACGATGAGGGCTGCCACCTTGGCATAGGTGAATATGTCCTGCACGCGGGTTCCCCACTTTACATAGGTGGAGTTGATTAATGTCAGTAAGCCTGGGGGAGAGAGGAAAGCTTCATAGATATTCTTGGTACTGCGTCTACTCCTGTAGGAAACAGCGAGCCAGACATCAGCAAACCGCAGTGGCACAGAGAGTAGCTCAGAAGTACTTACATATACACGCTGCAGCGAGGAGCCTGGATGCTACGTATGGCGGTTCACACGTTGGAAATAGCGGTTGCACCAAGTAGTTTGCAAACGTAATGGCTATGACTGCCTGGCTGGTGGGCTCAATAATCAACAAAGATGTCCACAGGCGAATGAATGCAATGAAGCCGCCAAATGACTCCAGGATGTATGCGTAGGATGCTCCTGATTTGGTGATGGTGGTGCCCAGCTCAGCGTAGCAGAGGGCCCCCACCACAGAGAATAGGCCGCCAATGGCCCAGATGATAAGCGACAGCCCGTACGAGGCGCTGTAGATTAGCACACCCTTGGGGGAGACGAAGATGCCAGAGCCGATCATGTTTCCTACGATCAGGCTGACTCCGTTGAGCAGCGAGATCTCCTTCTTTAGCTGCATGCTCTCTTTGGGTGGGTCCGAAAGATGGGAGGAGTGGCCAGCACTGCCGTTCATCTTATTGGATTCTTGGAGAGCCTTTAACAGCAGGAACGGAGGACCTGAGGGCTGCGGACACGATAGACCCTTGTCCCTGTCTGGCAACCTCTGGAACAACCTATCCAACAGATTCAGATGTATCACGTCATTGTTGGTGACAAACAGAGGAGTTCATGCTAAATGGTGAGTCAGAGGAGTGTCTATTGGCTGGTATTTCATCTCCAATGTGTCAAACACTGGTAAAGGACAGGTCATCACCTGAGCACAGAGTTGGCAGGGAAACAGGGAAGAGGTTTGGGATGAACAGATAACAGCAAGGGCAGTGAGAGTGGAAACAGTTATTCAGGGGGTAAACAGGGGGATTCAGTGGGGCCAGTTATCATGCATCAAGATCAACTAAATGACAGAAATGAAATCAGCTTAACATGTCACAGAGCATGGGCGCTGGTCCAATTCACCTATACATTGGGTAACAATGCAAGTGATGCATGACTGTAATAAAACTAGTCAACTGCCAAAAAAACCATCTTGTGAATGCTATGGCATCAACAAAAGACAAAAAACTACTGTACAAAGGAATAGGCCATAAAGCAACCATTTTTAATACATTATGCATTTCATGCAACTATTAAACCATTTTGTTATGCCATGCTTTGACACCATCTGCATTCTTAGAAACACACAAAAATAATCAAAATAAAAATAGAAAAGATCAGAAAAACTTAGCCTTTTACTAACTTAATATTTGTCATCAGTTGTATTTGTTGACCCAACTAGATGGCGCTCTTGGTTTAAAGGTGCAGTAGGTAAGCCTTATAAAACTACCTTTCTGTCATATCTGCTGAAACTGACCCCATGTTCCAGTAGAACTACATGAAGCAGGTCATTAAAAAATAAATCCAGCTCCTCTGGCTCCACCTACAGCCTGGAGTGCGATTTGCAAAAATCCACCGCTCCCTGTTCAGATGCACCAATCAGGGCCAGGGGGGGGTGTCTAACTGTCTGTCAATCACTGCTCATGCACACACATTCATTCTCCCTTGTGGGGGGAAGGGCTTAGGAGACCGTTTTGGGCTTTAGCAGAAAGGGGGGAGGGACTGAGAAGTTGTCGATGTTCACATTTTTTGGCTAAGTCCTGGGTCTTCACAATCCTACCTACGGCACCTTTAAGGATGAAGGCTCATGGAATGGCAATTCAGTGTGCTTTCAACCTCTTTTTGAACGGAGAGCGCCATCTATTTGGCTCAGAACATAAAGAAAACGCTTCACAAAGCTACATTTGGACATCACTAGCCCCTCCCCTACCCCGGTAACACTTTATAATAACCATCACTAATAAATGGTAAAGTGATAGTTAATCAATCTTTAGTTAGTAGTTATTTTACTGTTAACAAACAATGAAATATGATTTATAATGTTTACTTATTATTAGTAATGTTATAATTTGTTATTTTATCATTAGTTTAGTGTCATATACAATAATAACATTATAAACGGAGATAGTTAATACTTTGTCAATGGTTGATAACTGTTTTGTAAACATCTATAAACATTATTTGGATGGTTATAATAATGAGTTAATGATTAATAAATAATTTATAAAGCATCAAGTAATATATATTGGCCCAATATAATATAATATATAAAATGTTATGATGTGAGCAATAATAAACTGTTAAAATAACAAACTATAGCATAACTAACAATTAGTACAAATTATTAATTATCATTTTCTTGTTAGTTGACAGTAAAATAACTTGAGTTTAATTAACTATGAATTTACCATTTATGAGCGATGGGTATGACAAAGTGTTAACAAGCATTTTCATGTTCGCTGGGTAATAATAAAGTCTATCTTATCTTAATCACATCATAACTTATAAGGGACAACTATTGTGAAATTGGCCTAAAGATGGTATCATTTCAGAGAATGAGCTGAGCTCTCTCCAGGCAGAGCTTAGAGAGAAGAAGAGCAGGTTAGAATATAGCAGCAGTAGTGCTGTGGGAGTGTAGGCATGGAATGTACAATTTACAGGACAACAACATAACTATAAATGGGACTGAAGGCCGCGTCAGGTTCCAAAATGGGCTTGGTGCTTGTGTGTCGTGTCCGTGCACATGCGGGGTGCATGCTTCAGTTCAAGCATTAAGCATCTGTTCCACATGCACAAACTCAACAGCACACCACCTGTCGGCAATAACAGACCGATCAATGACTCAAACAACCACACGGCTGTTAACGGCAGTCTCATTACTCAACAACCGCACACAGATCAACAAACCCAAGTATCCAACGGCAAGTCAAAAGCTAGCATAACCCATGGCTTCATTTGAGCTAGGAGCTATAGCCTAGTTGTTGGTGGTGTGAGTTTTTATATGTGTGTGTGAGCCTGGGAAATGCGTCAAGCATTTGCAAAGTGGCTTACAATCCTGAAGAAGACATAACATAGGTGTACAGTTAGGCTAGACCTTGTGATACTCCATCAAAACGTGTCAAAACAAGCACGCAAGCATTGTCATTCAACACAGATAGTTTTTTATGACTCCTGAATATGAGTTCAAGATCAGCCAATCCTGTCCACTGCTGCTATCATGTGATTTTGATGTCCTGGGTTTGAATTTGGTGCCATGCAGGACCTCCATGATGGGGTCTGGTCACCCTCAAGGCTTGAAGAACCCCAAAAAAGACTGGGAAGCTGAGTATAATGCAGAGTAAATAATTGTCTAGTGTTGAGGGAAAGATCAACATTGTGTGCTTGGACTGCTTTGTTAGATGCTGGGAGTGCTGTGGATGAAGTACACACTGTGATACACTGGTAAGATAAAATTACATTTAACCACGTATCCAGTTAATACACGTCACGTTACTGTATTGTGTGAAAAGTTAACTTCATTTAATATTGTATGTTGCGTTTTCTTTTGCGAGGTTCAAATGTTCCACCAAAACAAGTTCCTTCCCAAGGCCATTTTGCAGAGCAACGGCCACTGTGCCTGGAGCTAAGGGCCGCCCAGGACCATTGCGATTGGTTTAAAGACAGGCAAACAACTCAGAAGGTTTTCTTTTCCTATCCTAGAATGTATGTCTGGTGTAGCCAGATTCCACAGCGCTATGGACATAGGTCTAGTAATGCGAGACTATCTCAAACGATTAGCTAATCGACAGAAAATTGATGTGCATCATTTATAAAGCTAAAATGTCAAACATTCTGTGGTTCCAAATGTTCTAATGTGAGGATTTGCTGCTTTTCTCTGTGCTCTTTTATCATTGTAAACTGAATGTCTTTGGGATTTGGACTGTCAGACAAAACAAGCCTTTGGATTACAGTATGTTGGCTTTTGGAAATTGTGACACACTTTCAAATCGACTAATTGGAGAAAATAATTGTCACATTATTCGATAATCGATAAAACATTAGTTGCAGCCCTACTTACGTTACCGTTTTTTTCGATTGCTTAAGCACTATTTTGAAACCAGTGACCAGTTTTTAAAAACACTACACACAATTAGCACAACCACACACCCAATCAGCAGAACACCTCAGAGTCTTAGCAAAATGAAACATCTTGCAAAAACTATACACTCATTTATAAAAAACCACATTTTCACACACGGTTCATATGACTTAATTCTGTTTGAACCAATTTCAGAGAATGAGCTGAGCTCTCTCCAGGCAGAGCTTAGAGAGAAGAAGAGCAGGTTAGAATATAGCAGCAGTAGTGCTGTGGGAGTGTAGGCATGGAATGTACAATTTACAGGACAACAACATAACTATAAATGGGACTGAAGGCCGCGTCAGGTTCCAAAATGGGCTTGGTGCTTGTGTGTCGTGTCCGTGCACATGCGGGGTGCATGCTTCAGTTCAAGCATTAAGCATCTGTTCCACATGCACAAACTCAACAGCACACCACCTGTCGGCAATAACAGACCGATCAATGACTCAAACAACCACACGGCTGTTAACGGCAGTCTCATTACTCAACAACCGCACACAGATCAACAAACCCAAGTATCCAACGGCAAGTCAAAAGCTAGCATAACCCATGGCTTCATTTGAGCTAGGAGCTATAGCCTAGTTGTTGGTGGTGTGAGTTTTTATATGTGTGTGTGAGCCTGGGAAATGCGTCAAGCATTTGCAAAGTGGCTTACAATCCTGAAGAAGACATAACATAGGTGTACAGTTAGGCTAGACCTTGTGATACTCCATCAAAACGTGTCAAAACAAGCACGCAAGCATTGTCATTCAACACAGATAGTTTTTTATGACTCCTGAATATGAGTTCAAGATCAGCCAATCCTGTCCACTGCTGCTATCATGTGATTTTGATGTCCTGGGTTTGAATTTGGTGCCATGCAGGACCTCCATGATGGGGGTCTGGTCACCCTCAAGGCTTGAAGAACCCCCAAAAAAAGACTGGGAAGCTGAGTATAATGCAGAGTAAATAATTGTCTAGTGTTGAGGGAAAGATCAACATTGTGTGCTTGGACTGCTTTGTTAGATGCTGGGAGTGCTGTGGATGAAGTACACACTGTGATACACTGGTAAGATAAAATTACATTTAACCACGTATCCAGTTAATACACGTCACGTTACTGTATTGTGTGAAAAGTTAACTTCATTTAATATTGTATGTTGCGTTTTCTTTTGCGAGGTTCAAATGTTCCACCAAAACAAGTTCCTTCCCAAGGCCATTTTGCAGAGCAACGGCCACTGTGCCTGGAGCTAAGGGCCGCCCAGGACCATTGCGATTGGTTTAAAGACAGGCAAACAACTCAGAAGGTTTTCTTTTCCTATCCTAGAATGTATGTCTGGTGTAGCCAGATTCCACAGCGCTATGGACATAGGTCTAGTAATGCGAGACTATCTCAAACGATTAGCTAATCGACAGAAAATTGATGTGCATCATTTATAAAGCTAAAATGTCAAACATTCTGTGGTTCCAAATGTTCTAATGTGAGGATTTGCTGCTTTTCTCTGTGCTCTTTTATCATTGTAAACTGAATGTCTTTGGGATTTGGACTGTCAGACAAAACAAGCCTTTGGATTACAGTATGTTGGCTTTTGGAAATTGTGACACACTTTCAAATCGACTAATTGGAGAAAATAATTGTCACATTATTCGATAATCGATAAAACATTAGTTGCAGCCCTACTTACGTTACCGTTTTTTTCGATTGCTTAAGCACTATTTTGAAACCAGTGACCAGTTTTTAAAAACACTACACACAATTAGCACAACCACACACCCAATCAGCAGAACACCTCAGAGTCTTAGCAAAATGAAACATCTTGCAAAAACTATACACTCATTTATAAAAAACCACATTTTCACACACGGTTCATATGACTTAATTCTGTTTGAACCAGTTACACACTGCTGTTGCTAACCTAAAACACTTTTAGCAATTGTACTTCTCACTGATTAGAATACTGTATATGAAGTACACAGAGAAAGTGCAAATATACAATATGTTCACCAAACACTACACAAGACCAGTGCTGCAGACTGAGGAAAATACAATTAATTTCTCTCCATGTTCCCAAATCAGTCAACATGGAGAATCACAACAACAACATGTCCCAGTGTTCATACAGCTACTACAGTAGTGTGCATAACACAAGTTAGCTCAGCAAACCACAGACAAACATAGCATACCATATCCAGTACAGGTTACAATTACAGTAAAAAAAAAATAAACATCTAAAAACAACTGAAAATACTGTACAGAAAATACTAGACTTGCCTGCTGCATTTTTATAGTGCTTAAACCTGATTGGTGTGTCTACAATTAAGCACCAGTGTGTGTGCACACTTGGTGGCTGTGTTGAACTGATCGGTTCATGGGTGTGTTCATTTGAAAGTCTTTGCTTTGAAATTGCAAGGAAATGACATCATGATACATTTCTGTGTCAAATGCATACAAGTGTGTTCAGTGTTTTGTAAATCACTGTGTGTAGTTGACTAGGCTGACAATGTGCTTACAGTTGTGCAAATCTAGGCCGCTGTTCTGCTCCTCGAGTGTAGGGTTCTGCTGTGTGTAAACAATTGAAAACAAAAACTGTAATCATTTTGTAGCTTTATTATTCTCCACTAGTGTGTATGTGAGCATGTGCAGTATTTGTGTGTGTGTGTCTGAGACTGTGAGATTGTTATCAACTGTGGCTGCATGCCATTTGAGTGTTGTTTACGACTTAGAGAGTAGTAGAGTGTGTAGTAACCAGAGACAGGCTCAGTGCTGGGGGAGCTACAGCCAGGTAAACATGATCATGTAAACTAATCATCTACTGCTTCCAGTGGTGTAGTCTAATGTATTTTAGCGGGTATACTGTATAACTATATAAATATATGGAGCACAATGGACATATCAAAGTGGGGGGTCTGGGTGTCCTCCCCCAGGGACATTTTGAGCGTCAAATACTTCATTTCCTTCATTCTGATACACTTATAGGCACCAATTTACGGTGGAAATACCTTTATTTAGCCTATGTGAAGGAAAACACAGATGACAATTCAAAATATATTAAACATATAATGTGAAGTATGTCGTTGTGTGTCATTGGGCATTTTTAAGTGGGTATATGGAAATCCTGGAGCGTTCTTAGTGGGTATACTGCGTATACCTGCGTGTCACGTAGACTACACTGATCTGCTTCCCTTTCCTTTCCTTTTTTATTTTTCATTTATTTTAAATCTGTGACATTGACATGACGTTATCTTGTAGTTACAGTAGTTTGTATTTTCATTTATTTGACTGAGATAAACTAATCTACATTTCCAAACCTTAGCATTCTGTTTTCAAACCCAAAAATGTCACAAGACCGAAAACTGCCAGTGAGACATTTTTTCAAGCTGGATACATTGTTACAGAGATTTTCTGCAGAAAGTTTAAATTCCAAGGTTGAACTTTAAATGTGTAACTATGGAAACTTCAAAAAGTATGCTATTGACATGTGTATGTAACGTTAAGCCAATTTAAGTGGGTGAAAACGGCCAATAAAAGGAAACAAGACTTCTTATAGACATCTTGTGGCATAGTTGCACAAATATAGGCCTTCTTTTTGCTAAAAAGATGGATAGATCACTACAAGAAATAAGGGGTGGGTAGTGATGAGTTCTCTTTGCGGTGATGACCTGAACCACTTTTGGATTAACGTTAGCTAATTTCAGTTTTGAGGCTTTGTGAGTAGGGATGCCACAGGCTATATAATATGTATGTTACATGAATTTAGGCTATATATTGGGAGACCCACATCACAAGAAACATGATCATTAAAAAAAAAAAACATCGTTTAACGCTATAAAGCATCCTGGGCCGGCGTTTTCTTCCTAATATAGCCGGTGTCAATGCTTTGTTTAATGAGGTTAAAACTGAATTACTAAACCTGACTTCCGATTATGACTTTCAAAATAAAGCCACAAATAAATCTGTCGCAACTTTAGTAGACATACATACATACATACATACATACATACATACATACATACATACATACTCTCTCTCTCTCTCTCTCTCTCTCAAAACAATGACTAAAATATTTGCTGTTCTTAGATCAATATGGAGTCTATAACAGGCTTATGAGTTCTAAATAATAATAGGTACATTTCCCATCATGGCTTTGATTACTATACTGTCGAAACACGTCTGCTTTCAACTCGCCTCAACAAAATGAAACAGAGACTGGCACCATTTTTTTTTTTTAATGAATCGCTACGTCGCTAAATTCGGCTTTCATTTTGAATGTGAACCTGCTGATCTCCGGTGGTATCCGGGCTGTCTGCGGTTAGCTTGCCGCGACTCCAAACAGGCGGGGCACGTCTTCGCCCCGTTTCTGTAACGTTAACAAAATTCAGGTAGCTCTAGCTTCGGCGAATATGCAGACATTGTTCCGTTTAAACTAAACTATTAAACTATTCCTGTTTTTTTTATCTTACCTGTGCTGCTTTGCCTCCTGCCTAGCGGGTTTGACAGCCAGCCAACCCAGTGTCCATTAGCAAATGCATCAGCACCCGTAAACAACTGGCTGCTGCTGCTGCTGCTGCTGCTCAGAAGAGACGTCATGTGAGTGACGCTGCTATAGGAGCAACGTATGACCGCAGACTGTACAGTATGCATAGACTGGCTACATATGCAGTCTACGTGATACGTAGTATACCCACTAAGAAAGCTCCTGGATTTCCATATACCCACTTAAAAATGCTCAATGCCACGCAACGACATATTTAAAATTGTCATCTGTGTGTGTTTTTTTGTTGTTGTTTTTTTTATCTTTGCATAGGCTAAATAAAGGTACAGTATTTCCACAGTAAATTGGTTCATAAAAGTGTATCAGAATGCAGGAAATTAAGTCTTTTCCCTGGTTTCCCTGGTGGAGGACACACAGACCCCCCAATATGATATCTCTCCCACCCCAATATATATACATATACTGTACATATGTGTTAGGGTTATTTTAAGAACAGAACGATCAGTCAGTCTGATTTACTGTTGTTTCTGTGTGTGATTGTACCTCCTGTAATAACAATACAATAGTTTGAAAAGTCATTATCTGAGACATATTATTTGTGTTTGTGTAATAGATTCCCATCACAACTGACGGATGCAGAAAATGGACTAAGGATTATAAAGAAAACCATACAATAAGAATCATGATATATTTTCATAGTAAATACAATAATATCATACAGTGTCACTGTTCATTCAAGGCACACTGGAAGTGAACAGTGATTTCTGATGTTATTTATTTATTATCATATTGCTTTTATTGGCTGATTTGATATTTCTCTCATGAATTCTCTATATTATCATAAGTAAGTAAGTAAGTAATGAAGTAAAATGTATTTATAAAGCAATTTTCACGGATAAAAAAAATCACAAAGTGCTTTACATAAAACATACAATATGATACATATTAAAACAAAGTAGGCTACTATTAAAATCACAAAGGAATACATTGAAATAAAGTGCAAGGAGTCATCCAAAGGCCCGTTTAAAAAAAAGTTGGTCTTCAACTGAACATAACCAGTCCCATGAGACACTGCTGGAGAAGAACAGACAAGAGTGACAGAAGAACAGAGTAATTAGAGCAGTCCTGCTAGGAGCATAGAGCAGAGGGGGGGGCTTTCACAGTATGTGCCATTATCACGTTAGTGAAGTGTTAGGTATAGTAAAAAAAATACGCACACACACACACACGCGCGCGACAAACTAGAGTTTTGCAGAGCGCAACACAAATACAACAATGTGCTGGCACAGGTGCATGAAGTTCTGGACCCATTTAGTCATACGTTGTAATGCATAACAGGTAAAGAGCAGGGTGATGCTGAAAGGTAGCCTGTTTCCCACCTTAGGGCAATATGTACCTTGGCAACGAAATTGTAATATTACACTTACAAAGTGTATTACATGTATATCTTAAAGGTCCCATGACATGGTGCTCTTTGGATGCTTTTATATAGGCCTTAGTGGTCCCCTAATACTGTATCTGAAGTCTCTTTTATATAGGCCTCAGTGGTCCCCTAATACTGTATCTGAAGTCTCTTTTATATAGGCCTCAGTGGTCCCCTAATACTGTATCTGAAGTCTCTTTTATATAGGCCTCAGTGGTCCCCTAATACTGTATCTGAAGTCTCTTTTATATAGGCCTCAGTGGTCCCCTAATACTGTATCTGAAGTCTCTTTTATATAGGCCTTAGTGGTCCCCTAATACTGTATCTGAAGTCTCTTTTATATAGGCCTTAGTGGTCCCCTAATACTGTATCTGAAGTCTCTTTTATATAGGCCTTAGTGGTCCCCCTAATACTGTATCTGAAGTCTCTTTTATATAGGCCTTAGTGGTCCCCTAATACTGTATCTGAAGTCTCTTTTATATAGGCCTTAGTGGTCCCCTAATACTGTATCTGAAGTCTCTTTTATATAGGCCTTAGTGGTCCCCCTAATACTGTATCTGAAGTCTCTTTTATATAGACCTTAGTGGTCCCCTAATACTGTATCTGAAGTCTCTTTTATATAGGCCTCAGTGGTCCCCTAATACTGTATCTACTGTATCTGAAGTCTCTTTTATATAGGCCTCAGTGGTCCCCTAATACTGTATCTGAAGTCTCTTTTATATAGGCCTTAGTGGTCCCCTAATACTGTATCTGAAGTCTCTTTTATATAGACCTTAGTGGTCCCCCTAATACTGTATCTGAAGTCTCTTTTATATAGGCCTTAGTGGTCCCCCTAATACTGTATCTGAAGTCTCTTTTATATAGGCCTTAGTGGTCCCCCTAATACTGTATCTGAAGTCTCTTTTATATAGACCTTAGTGGTCCCCTAATACTGTATCTGAAGTCTCTTTTATATAGGCCTTAGTGGTCCCCCTAATACTGTATCTGAAGTCTCTTTTATATAGGCCTTAGTGGTCCCCTAATACTGTATCTGAAGTCTCTTTTATATAGGCCTTAGTGGTCCCCTAATACTGTATCTGAAGTCTCTTTTATATAGGCCTTAGTGGTCCCCTAATACTGTATCTGAAGTCTCTTTTATATAGGCCTTAGTGGTCCCCTAATACTGTATCTGAAGTCTCTTTCCCGAAATTCAGCCTTGGTGCAGAATTACAGCCACTAGAGCCAGTCCCACAATGAGCTTTCCTTAGGATGTGCCATTTCTGTGTCTGTAGCTATTGAGGAGGAGAGAGGGGGGCAAGGTGGAGGGTGGGGGTTTGGCCTTGACCAACTGCCACTCTGCTCGTTTGAAAGCCATGATGTCTCTCTCTTTCTCATGGGGGGGCCAAATTCTCTGGGCCGGCAAAGCAGAGAAAGGGGAGGTAACCTTTCCCCTTATGACATCATAAAGGGAAGATTCCAGATCGGCCCATCTGAGCTTTCATTTTCTCAAAGGCAGAGCAGGATACCCAGGGCTCGGTTTACACCTATCACCATTTCTAGCCACTGGGGACCATAGGCAGGCTGGGGGAACTCACATTAATGTTAAAACACCTCATAAAGTGACATTTTCATGCCATGGGACTTTTAAG
The DNA here is from genome assembly GCF_031162955.1 of Sander vitreus. Taxonomy (NCBI): domain Eukaryota; kingdom Metazoa; phylum Chordata; class Actinopteri; order Perciformes; family Percidae; genus Sander; species Sander vitreus. The sequence goes on along the minus strand of NC_135855.1, from coordinate 3,002,586 downwards.
AAAAAAATGTCAATTTTATGTCTTGCTCTATTTTTAGCTTATTTCCCATTATGATAAATATACGGTGGCTGAGACCGTTCAACACAAATACAAAAGCTACAACACAAACACCAAACTACTCCCTTAAGATGGCGGCGCGGTAAGACGCAGCGGTCCTTAAGTTGGTGTAAATGTTTTTCTGGCAAAGACTTTTTCAGCAGCAACCTTGCAAATTACATTTTTTTTTACACAGAACTGAAATGCACGCCGGCACCTTTTTTTATGCTGCTAAAATTCTATATATCCTACCTCAATCAGTGCTCCGTTACAAGTCTACTCGTGCCCTGTCTTTTGTTGTCTGTTGTCTGTCCTGTCCCTTGTCTGTCTTAAATGCTCTACTTTAAGTAGTAATTCCACTTTATGTAAAGTCTATAATGTGTGTGCACTAAATGTAGCCTGTCTCAAATGTCGTTTGTATATAATGTCGTTTTCATATATTTTAAATGTGTAACACCACTTGAGCCATGGTGAAACGTTGTCTCATTTCACTATATACAGTGTATATGGTTGAAATGACAATACAACCCACTTGACTTGACTTGAAAAGCTACAACACAAACACAAAAGCGACAACGGAAGTGAGCGTGTTGTTGACAGACGGAGCCAAAGGAGGAAAGTTCTTGTATGTTTGAGAACTAACTAACTAACTTGTGGGGTCCGGACAGCTTTGTGGGGCCAAAATGCTGGACCCCACAACTTTAAAGGGCTGTTTGAGGGTTAAGGCTGTTTATGGTTAGGGTGAGGGTAAGGGTGAAGGTTAGGCATTTAGTTGTGATGGTTAAAGTTAGGGTAAGGGGCTAGGGAATGCATTATGTCAATGACGGGTACCCACAAAGATAGTGAAACACACTATGTGTGTGTGTGTGTGTGTGTGTGCGTCTGTGTTAATTATGGTTACGGTAAACAGATGTTTAGAGTGAATGCTAATTGTGTTACCTTCAATATGCTGCCTATTCCAGTGTTAGGGGCGTAATATGTCATCCATACACACATACACGGTCTATGTTCACGGGCATACACGGTTGGTATGAATGAAATACACCCAGAAATTTAACCATGACCTTGCTTCGTGCTTACTACTGGAAAATAAAACAAGTAATTCAATAGAATTCAGACTGTGGACTGAATATTTACACTGTATTTAAAGCCACGTAAAAGGGTTTGTTCATAGACTGTATATTACCATTTGTACAGTCTATGGTTTTGTTACCAAAATACAAAGATATTGAACAACATTGCTTATTTGTGACAACCACGTAGCGACAGTAATCATAATTAGCAAGGAACCATGTTTCACTTACTTCTCAAACATACAAGAACTTTCCTCCAGCTCATCCGCTGGCTCAGTTTGTCAACAACACGCGCACTTCCATTGTCACTGACTTCCGTTGTCGGTTACGTATTTGTGTTGTGGCTTTTGTATTTGTGTTGAACCGTCTCGGCCAGCGTAGAAGTAGGACATTAAATCACATAAGGATGATACAATAAAGAGTTATTTCCATTGTGGTCCTTGATGTAAAGAGAGCAAAGATGCATATTACCCACAAACCCAATAGAACAAATACCCAAACTTTTTAATCTTTGGAACACAGAAAGTTCCCAGTGACGACCACTAGGCTAGGCAGACAAGAGTGCCATCTGCTGACACTGAAACACCACAGCAGTGAGCACCTATTAGCACTGTACAATGCAATACTTTTACAAATTCATCATGACTTTTCTGGTCATATTGGTGGTGGAGACACCTTGTGGTTTGAGGCCATCTTCACACGCTTTGCCTGCATTGGATGGCAGTGCAGATAAAAGTCATGTTTGCTTTTCCGGTGAGAGTTTAGTCAGCTTCTTGCAGCACTGAGTTTTATGATCTTGGGGAATGAAAACTGTTGACAGACATAGTAGCAGAGACATTGAGAATTCCATAGAAAAGCAGCATATTTGTGAAGAGAACAACAAATGTCAACCCCCCCAGGAAGGAAACACAGGCACAGATAAGGAGGGATGGCTGCGCAGGAAAACAGCAAGCTTCGAAAGTGCTTACTTTGCACTGGTGCACACTCGCGTATGCGCACACACACATTATTTTAAGCAACTTTTTTTTATTAGCACTCTATTAACATCTATCCACTAAAACTCAACTATACACAATCATGTGAATGACATACAATTTCACCTTGGAAAATAAAAAATTGCAAATATCACACACTAAACACAAACTTGACGGTTTTGCTGGAGATGAAATAAACGTCATACAGTCAAATAATATATACAGGAATAGGGCATTTCTGTTTTAAATCGGACTACATATAGTTAAATATAACTCAATTTAAAGTTTTGGTCCATTTTTCTGATTATGTTTTATGTTAATTGTAACATTATATCCAGCTATTATTTTACATTTTGTATATGAAATGTCTTTCAGAGATTCTATACATACATTTTCTTTTAAAGACTGAAAATCTAAAGTGCTACAAGGACTTAAAATTAGCTATAAAACAAATGCTTACGCAGTACAAAATAAAATAAAAATAAAAAAGCTTATCTAAGGTCCAAGGAGAGCTTCAGTAATAATAATAATAATATATAGTTTTTCTTTGCAGACAGTACAGTATAATGGAAATCATTTAAGATCCTCACATTTCTCTGTCTCTTTATATCCAGTTTACAATTTAAAATACCTCAAATAAATTCTTTCTCTTCTACAACCAGACCCAGTCTAGTTATTCTACGACGATAGGCTCCAGGCCTGTATTATGAGTATTATGAGTATTATGAGTATTGTGAGTTCCTGAGAGATGATGTCATTTATTCTCCACTGTCCCAGAGAAGATAAATCAAGTACATTTTATGAACCAGTATTGAGTAGGGATGCACCGAATCCAGGGTTCGGGTTCGGCTGAATATTGGGCTTGTTGACGGGGTTGGGTTTCTGCCGAACCCTACGCTCTCACTCCGCGCGCTACGCTGGTCGACTTAATGACGACGCCGTTGATTACGTAGGTGGAGCGCTCAATGCAGTAGGCTCTGAGAAAGTGGAAATGGAATTTGTGAGCAGAAAGTGTTGTTTGGCAGTACTTTCAGTCAAAAGAAGGCCATTCAAGTCCAGCTACATGTTCAATCTGCAATGCTGATTAGTCTGGCGGTGGCGAGGACCCTAAACAATACACAACATCACCGCTGTTACAACATCTGGTATGAAACAGCCGAAAGAATACGAGTTGTGCATGAAGGAATCTACAGACAGCAGCCAGAATGCAGCAACTTCAGGTTCAGTTTCGGATTTGGCAGAATCTTAACCAGTGGATTCGGTATTTGGCCGAACCCCAAATATCTGGATTCGGTGCATCCCTAGTTTTGAGTGGATCTTGTTGATTAAAATACTTCCAGCAAGGTGATTATGAAAAACTATTCCCCATGCATGTGCAATCTGTGGCTGTAATTAAACAAAAGTAATGTATTGCACAAGGGACAATTTGCTTACTCTTCACCTCATGAGATGACTAATGAACACTATTTGCACCCACGAGAATGAAGTCATTTAACTTGACAAGCTGGTGCTCCAATAAGGCGATGTCTGTGAATTTCACTCAGTGTGCTTGTGTTTACCAACCCAGCTGGTCTGTGATGTTTAAAACCAGAGGATACCAGAAGAATGAGAGGTGTAAGACGTATGGAAAGCTCGCTCACTGCTGTTTTGAGTCACTCTTCAGTTGTGGGATGATGACACTCCACTTTTCCCAGCAGAAACCACAACTGACAACAGAATTTCAGCTGTAGAAACGGTGTCACAGCCAGTGCGTTTTTCTCTCCATTTGGTTAATTACTTTGATAAGAAGACTATGACTAAGACTGCTGCAGCGTTGATGTGCCACATGTTTTTAAGTCCATCTAACTCTTCTCCTGGGACTGCAGCATGTGTTGCCTGGTAGACCCGGTGCTGGTGCTGCCCAGAGCAGAGCCCCCAGCCTGTTTCCGTATCAAGTCCAGCATGTAGAAGCGCAGCATCAGGAAGAAACCTGGGAGAACAGAGCACAACCAAGGTTCAATCATTACTTTGTTTTCTCTATTTATAGGGTAGGTTTAGGCAGGTCTTAAATACATACATACATATACTTTATGTAAATGACACAAGACAAACATCTTCCGGTGGGAAAAACTAACTTGACCTATTTTCAAAACTAATCTGAGGTAGAAAGTAATCAAAATATATAGTAACTGTAGAATGTTGTTACTTATCAGAATTTTGAAACAAACAAACATGCACTTTAAAGATGTGCAATCTAAATGAAGAATCTACTCCATTAGCTTCATTAGCTGTCACAGGACGCTGGTATGTGTATCCCCTAACATTTTTAAAGAACTGTGAACTGTGTGAAAGTTTGTTGGTTTGGCTCTGTTGATAAAGTAAAAGTTTGCCTGTCAGTAATCCCTGGTTTTATTTCTAAGTATGTTGATTAAAACCATTTTGCTGCAGCTTCTCACTTTAGGTTTGAGTTGTTTTGAGACTAGTGGGTGGATTCTATTACCTTTAAACAGAGCTAGGCCAGGAGTCTTTATGCTAAGCTAAGCTAGCCGGCTCCTGGCTGCAGCTTCATATTTGCCATACAGACATGAGAGTGGTATGAATCTTATTACCTAACTATCGGCAAGAAAGCAAATGGGTGTTGTGTATTTCCCATAATGTCTAAGTATTTCTTTACATGTTTAATAAATACATAAAATTCAAATAGAACAAGTTATATCATCAAACTGTCACGTTAGCCAGCTGGCATGGAAAAGTATCTTACTGAGCTACCGATGTGCAGCAAAAATGGGGTTAATGAGTGGAATTTTTGGACCTTAATCAAAAACAAGCCCCCTTCATGTGACAGGAAACTGCTTTTCTTCTGATAGGCAACAGTAACAGAAGGCCTTGATTAACCATGGCCATTGTCTCATTCCCACACTGATACAATGGACCACTGGCCCCAAATACACGGCCAACAATGAAAATACCCCTGACTATATATAGTTCAACGTTCTGTGAATGTGGTAATAACAAGATGATGTTACAGTTACTAAAATATGTAGCTTGTCATGATTTATGTTAAGTCTTTTTTTACTCTTTGGATCAGTATATTTGCCTAGGTGAAAATGACGTAATGCAATGTAAAAAGTCTGGTGACACTGTATAATGGGTGAAAATGCAAGTATATCCTGTTGTGATAGTTCTGTGGTATGGTCTCTTGTAAATGAGAAGAAAATACAAAACATAAACATAAGTGAATAGAAGCTGATAGCAAAATATAACAACATCATATAGACGGCAGGTATAATGTGGACTGACTGAAGTCTATATGTTTTTAACTGGCACAGTACACCGCAAGCACAGACCTTGAAACGAGTTGAGGATGCAGGAGAGGAAGAGAACAAAGTCAGAGAGCGGACCAAAGTCCAGGAAGGTCAGACCCCAAGTTGTCCCAAAGAGGCAGCTGAGGCCCCAGATGCTGAGAAAAGTCACACGGCTCTGCCTCCATTCCTCCCTGGTGCGGATCTCCCTGTAGACCAGGAAGAGCATCACAATGCCCGAGGACACCAGGACGGCCAGGATTGTCATAGTGGTGAAATAGTGGGCGAGCAGGGCCTCGTGGTTCTCTTTCATCCAGCACCTGGAAACACCAAATGCACTCAGAGCTAATAATCCCAAAGAGGACCAAGACAAGGCCAGAATAATGTTCAAATGAATTCAGTTTTTTTCTAAAAACAGACATACCATCATATTCCTGCTGATGGCTACTGTCAACACACAGGTTGTGGGACTTTGTGATTGACTGTTAACTTTTATTTATACAGTATCCACGCACTGCTGCGTCTGTTTCTCTACAGCAAATATCCTGTTCAAATAATCGTGCTTACATCAGATAAGGATCGGAGACGTCATCGCTCGGCACCACCTTTCTCACTCCATAAATGTCACCGACTGCAGCCAGGATGATTATAGGAAGAGCAGGGAGAACTGGAGAAGAATTTTCAAAGGGCATACATTAATAACCTGTTTACCTGCATGAGCCATGAAGATTTGCATCAAACTTTTACTCGACGTGGAGGCCCTTTTCAGACTTGGTGATAAAGTTCCCTAGAGATTGGCATGGGGTACTTTCCATAAAATCATCTCTCAATGCAAATCAAACCAGCTATTAGGCTAACTGAAATAAAACCATGCCAATCTCTATGTATGGTGAAGGGTATGTGATGATGTGGGGGGGGGGGGGCTATTTTAATTCCAAAGGCCAAGGGAACTTTATCAGGATGCATAGTATCCTGGATCCATGAAATAACTGGCCTTTAAAAATAATAATCTGTCTGCCTCTATGGGAATTTAACATAGGGGTGTACAGACTTTTGTTGCCAGCAGTTTAGACATTAATGGCTATGTGTTGAGTTATTTTGAGGGGACAGCAGTTATACAAGCTGTACACTTAATACTTTACATTGTAGCAAAGTGTAATTTCTTCAGTGTTGTCCCATTAAAAGATATAATGAAATATTTACTAAAATGTGAGGGGTGTACTCACTTTTGTGAGATACTGTACTGTATGTATATATATATATAATTTTTTTTTTGCTTTTGTATTTTCATCAGTTTAAACTGCCTGTCATCCTGGCCATGGGATGGGTCAAACATTTGAGCTTATGTGCCCATTGACTGCTGTGCGGTGTTGTTTATATAAAAAAAAGAATTAAAATAAACCTTGATTAAAAGAAATGTGCCATGAAGTACAGTTGTAGAAATATTAATTCACATGCTCACCGAAGCCGACCAGGTTCCATACATATGGCTTTGGGGGGGGGATGAAAACCATGTAGACCAACCAGAAGGTGTGGAAAACTTCTATGCCCATCCAGGTGAAGGAGCTGAGGAGGGTGTAGTGGAGGCCCGCCCCCACCCAGGGGCACACACTCTCCCCTCCCACGTTGGCCAGGACCCCAGTGAGGAAGAAGAGCAGATTGAGGAAGGCGAGAGACACAGCTAAGCCTAAGTGGATGGGTACGGACTGCTCCTTTGATCGCCTGCTAGAGGGAGAGTGGAATGAAAAGGAATAGGTTATTAAATTGTAAAAGAAATATATATATATATATATATATATATATATATATATATATATATATATCTTTTCCATAAACTGCATACGCTCTCAGAAAAGTAGCCTTAACCTCTTCCTGCAGAGATGAATGATGAGAGCAATACAGCTGATCACAGACACAGCACAGCCCAGAGATGTAATGGCGGTCAGTGCCAGGAGGTGGCGCACTGAGCGAGGCTCCATTTGCTGTCAAGGGACACAGAGCAATGAGCAGAGCAACAAGGCCTTCATACACCAACATATGAGCATGTGTAACAGTGTCTGTATGTGTGTGTAAAATATTTTTGTTTTGTAGTTGATTAATGTTAATAATGCTCCGTGCATACATGCTTTGTTTCTTGTGTAAAAAGAAAAAGTAGCCGCATGTCTCACCACTAGTACAGAGAAGTACGTGAGATGGTTACAGAGACACTCGGTGTATTTGGCTCCTTTCTGTTCTGTCTTGCATCCATCCTCCAACCAATTGACCTGTGACGGATCTGCACAAAGACAAATACAGATTTAAAAATACGTAAACATCATATATCAGATATATGTTGTTTATAAGGTTGGTTCTAAAGGGTTCCAACCTCTCCTGGTGTCCCATGAAACACATCTCCTTGATTGCATTTTCTGAAATGAAAAGAGAGAGAGACAGATGTGAGCTGTAATCACTTCCCATTAAGATGCTGAACATTTTTATTCATATTAACCACGTTTCAAGGTAACCCTTGCACCCTTTGATTCAGTAATGATTGAAAGAGCCGCCACTGTAATTAGTCCTATCAATCAAGTCCTACATGTAAAATCTGGCTTGATGCGTGAATACATCACCCCAGATAGTTCAAGTCACACTTTAATATCAATAATACAGATATCGTACAGGTATGACACTAAACGATTGGTTTATGTGCATTGCAGAGAGGAAGCAACAGACAATCCTAAGCGCACAGACAGCGACATCTGTTTTCGCAACATGTGAGGTAAGAAAATAAACCATCATGTGGTTTCTGTGTGTTCTCTGTGTTCATAAAGTAGACGGACGGCTTGAAGCAGACGTCATGGAACGAGCAAGGAGCGTGTGTGTTTTTTTTTTTTTCAACAGCATCTGCAGCAAACCCACATTTGAGAAGATTGTGAAATGTATCCAACTCAACTCTTCATAACAAGACAATATAATGTGGACACTAGGGGTGGAACGGTACATGTATTCGTATTGAACCGAAACGGTACGGGCGTCTCGGTTCGGTACGTGAATTTACGCTGCGAATACACGGTATAAAAATAAATAAAATTAATGAATTAATGTAATGCGGAACTACTGTTAGATACGAGTTTCTTTAGGGACACCCTTTACGGACCCCCCGCTCTGAAGCTCCACCTACATGTCGACGGTCCAGTGAGTGAGTCAGAGCTAGCAGCAATAAGGACGAGTAGCCTAGCCTATAGGAAGTGGTATCGACCCACAAGAGTAAGAAGACCCGCAGGCCTCTTTATGAGTCAGTTACAGTAGTACAGGCGAGAGAGGCGAGGTGGATAAGACGAGGACTGTGTGTCGGCATTGTTCAGCAGTTGTTGGGTATGTGAGTGGAAATACATCTAACATGCTAACGCATATCCGACGCCATCACCCACGTGCCAATCACTGGAACGAGACACATTTTTTTTTCTCCAACTTTTCCTCCCTACAGTGCTTAACCAGCCTTTAGATACAAATATAAATAGGGCCAAAACAATCACTGAAGCAATCAGAATTTACATGTCATCTTCAATTTTCTTTTATCTTTTGTGGGGGAAGGTCTCGCCTAAGTAGAATTTTGTTTTGTTATTATTCTATGTAATTTACACTTTCATAAATAAGAAATGCTGTATTTTCAGTTTTATAGCTGATTGTCTTATTTTGTTTACAAGTTCCAGATGGAGTCTGGAGATGATGTGGGGTACTTACTGTTTACATCATACTTTACATACTTCAGGCTGTTGCAGCTAGCTCAGGGGAGAGACTAGATGACACTAGGTGGTACAGCCCGAGACATGCACAATAAAAAAAATTGCCTTCTGCATTTTTGTTATGCTTTTCCCTCCATTGTACCGAACCGAACCGTGATGTCTAAACCGAGGTATGTACCGAACCGTGACTTCTGTGTACCGTTCCACCCCTAGGGGACACGCACTGATACAGACAAAAAGGCACAAAAAGCACACAAACTTACGTCATGGTGAAAGCCAATCCTGATTGGCTCAGACAGATCAATGATCACCTCGTTCTCCACAGTGATTTCCACCACATCATCAAGAACCCTGTGCTCCTTGTGACCGTCCTGGAACACACACACACACACACACACACATTTACCTTTCCCCTGATATAACACAGTCTACATATTTATACACAGGAGAACTGGAGTATTTCAGTGTAGATGTCATGTCAGTAGAATTTATATATTATTTCAAAGTCTAGGCTTGGATCAAGAAAAATGGCAGACACTATGGTGTGTGAAGTCACACTGACATATCTTCATGGTGGCTGTGTTGATCGAGGGCGGACATAGCCTTACCTGGAACAGGGAGTTGTTTTTGAAGAAGGTGCAGACTACTTTGCTTCTCAGTTTTGCAGCTTTTTTTAAAGCAGGGGGGAGATAGACAATAATAGTGGATTCTGCACCTCTAGTGGCCTGGAAAACAGAATTTACACAGAGAAAGGACCACTGCAAAGTTAGAGCAAGCATACCAATGTTTGGGTCAATTCACTTTCATGCCAATGCATGAACAGTGAACTGGAAAACCGCTATCCATAAACCAAGCCTCGATTCTTAGCCATTTCAATAAATACAGGATGTAGGAACAATGTCAACAAATTAAAATGTTTTAAAGTTTTGAATTTGGAGTTGAATCAATGACTTGAAGCACCCTGATGCTCTTTTTGTGACTGTGCATCACAAGCCCATGCTGTAATTAGTAGATCAGCACGTTTGATTGCCGGGTACTTACACAAATGGCCATATTTTAAGATGGTTAGGAGGACAAATGTCTGCTTTCAAAATCCCTCCTCTAGTTGTCAGTAAAAATGCTGCTATCATTCTCTTTCATGTGGTTAACCTCTCACCTATTTTCTCAACTAAAATGTTAACCCAGTTACTCATTCGCTGGGTTAAAAACCTGCTATAAAGTAAGCCAATGAATAAAAATGGCAAACCACAGTCACAGATGTGAAGCAGCATACTCACTCTCAGGATGTTATACGCTTAGAGGAGGGGTGTGACGAGACACTCGGCGAGACACACCAGACACGAGATTGGGTTCACGAGAACGAGACGAGATTTTAACACTATTTTAAAGAAAACTTCAATTAAGAAATACAGTATGACTGGAAAAATAGTCTTTCCTCAGAGAACCAAGGTTACAACATAACCAAGCGTTTGCAGCGGTAAACAATAGAGGTGTTGAAATTGATCAAATAATCAACGCAGCGAGATGCAGACATGGATGATGCTGCATCGATGCAGTGGCCCATCATAATCGATTATAACGCAATGATGTTGCTCGTTAATTTTCCGGCCGCAGCATAAACATTCAAATGAAAAATAACATTCTCAGTAGCCTTTGCCGTAGCAGGTGACTAGTTTTTGTTTTTGAGCTGTGTTTCTTAGACTAACAGCTAACTGTAAGTTGGATTTCTGTGTGTTTGCTTCACTGAAGATAACGTCCTGCACGTCCACACGAGCTACCACCAACTCTCTCGCCGTGTGTGGGTGTATGTATGTGTGTGTGTGTGTGTGTGGGTGTGGTAACACAGTGGTTTGATAGGGTTTGAGTATGTTTTACATTGAAACTGCTGTAAGGAGGAATCATTTTGTGTAGCTGGAGTGTTTTAAGTGGAAACTGATAGAGAAACGGGTAAAGGGGTAGTTGTGTGTAATATCATTTGAAGAAATATTGCAGTTAGCATATTTGAAGGGTGTGATTTGTGTTATGTTTTTTTTTTATTATTCAATCTAACTAAATATTATTTGTACATTTAAGTTATCGTTCAGTAAACAATACCTTTTTTGTTAAAGTGGTCAGTTATTCCAATACAGCACAATAGATTTACTGGTTAAAAGTAGGGTGGTATATGAGTAATCCAAAATAGGTCAAACCTTCCTGGTAGGTTACCTTAAAGAAATGAACCCAAACACCTCATCATTCCAGTCTAAAGTTTCTTATTGCAGTTTGGACAATGCAAGTTTGTCAAGTCAAATATCCTATATGGCTTTAATAGAATTTTTTTTTTGACGTATCGTGATGCATCGAGATATTGAATCGAAGACATGATAATTGTAATCGAATCGGGAGATCAGTGAAGATTCACACCTCTAGTAAACAAGGAAGTAGCTGCTCTTATATTGATTAATGACCATTTTAAGACGAGGGGGGAACATTTGTCTTTGTTTAATATCATTAAAAGTAAAGTTAGGTTTTGCTTTCTTCCGACTCATTAAAAAAGACAGAAAGAGAGCGATCTGTGCGAGTCAGCGCCACACTGAAGGGCACGCTGCAGTCCGTGTGTGTATGTGTTGGGCGCGAGTAAGAGAGAGGGAGAGAGAGAGAGAGAGAGAGAGAGAGAGAGAGAGAGAGAGAGAGAGAGAGAGAGAGAGAGAGCGAGAGAGAGAGAGAGAGAGAGAGAGAGAGAGAGAGAGAGAGAGAGAGAGAGAGGCTGGGTTGGCTCAGTTGGTAGAGCAGGCGCACATAAAAAGAGGTGTATGCCTCAATGCAGAAGGTCCAGGGTTCAAGTCAGACCTGTGACAATTTCCTGCATGTCTTCCCCCTCTCCCTTTCTTATCTAGCTGTCCTTTCAATCAAAGGCTGAAATGCCCCAAAAACAAAAGAGAGAGCGGCTGTACTCTCTAACGCTGGGTTTTACCGGCAGCTTTTTACAACTGCATCTCCGCTACCGCTCTGAAAAAGTGAACTCAGAGTCAACTTCGGGATCTTCTATGCTAATGTAGAGGCCCAAGCCTTTTTTTACCTAATTAATAATCAAAATGTAAAATCACAAAATTCATCCTCCTTAATTATTAAAAATTGTCAGTATCGTATCGTCGATATTGGCCCTGTTATTACTTGGTATTGGATCGATACCAAATACTGCAGTATCGCACACCACGACCGTCTACTGGCTACTGCTCTGCACTTGTGACCGATATCGCGAAACAATTTTTACCTTGACGAGAAGTCTCGTCACATTTTAATCTCGCGAGATCTCGTCGCACCTCTGAGTGAATGAATGAATGAATATGTATGACAGTTAATTTTCTGAATTAATTATTAACTGCACTTTATACAGTATATACTAATTAATGTAAACTAAGAGACTAAATCCTTAATTGTCCATATCCGACAAGAAATGCGTTGTTTTCATCCATTGCTGCCGATGAAGAAGACATTTTAACTTTTTATTTTATCTTTGCAGTAGCTATTGCTATATATTATATATATTATTTGTTTTCTTAAACAAAACAAGCTTTATGATGAGTATTAAGTTATCAAGTCACTAACTAAAAAATAATCAGTGTTTTAAATGATTGCCTTATGAAACTTCCCTTCACTAGCAAAACGTGTTCAACGGTTCAGTTTCTGTTTGTGACTCAGAGGAAATTTTGAATATGCGGGTAATGTGCTCTGAAGAAATAGAAATGTAAATGTTGTTTCAAAAAACAACACAGCAAACTTGAACTCTTTTTGTGTGTGTTAGTCTTACAGGCGCTGTGACGTTTTGGCCTTTGAAATTCTCTCCCATCTCCATCTCGGAGCTGTGAGGGCAGCGATGCTGAGCCCTGGACGCCCTGGAGACACACAACCACACACCACCATGATATTAGGTTAAAAAACTGTGGTTTCAGATGGTCTTTTAAAAGAAGAAAGGTTATTTTATAGCCAACGCCCTTATATAGTATAACGTTTAGCTTCCTGTTTTTAGTCAAAGTCCCCTTGATTACAAAAACACAGTCATGCTACTTCGACAGTCAATGTGATGGTGCATTTGAGGGAAAAAAAAGAGAGGAAATTACATGTTGACTTGGGAGGATCCCTGGCTCTCTTGATCACATAATGTCGCTGCAAAAGAAGCCCAGTTTTGAATTTGACAGGTTCAACATTTAGACTATGACACTCAAATCAAAATCTGACTCTAAAGCCCATTTGTATCATCTTTGGAGATTGGGTAGAATTAACTCTTGAGTCCTTTTTGTTAATAAGGTATTCCACATTTAAGTATTACATACATGTGACTTAAAAAGTGTAACAATCAATGTGGAAACACCGACTCATAGGAGCAGAAAATAAAACAGAACATCTTCAATGTATGTACAATCAGTAAAACCTTCATCTTGATAAATAGATTCCATTTACAGATGTGCTGTAGGTAACATTCATTCTTCCTTACTGCAGTTGATGTGATCTCCTTTAAATATGTAGGCTCTCATTATTTTGTCTGTGATCAAATCAGTGTTGGCCATTCCATCCTTGATGCCGTAGGTTGCTCCGCCTGTGTTGGCACCATTAGACAGATCAGTGCAGCAGGAGCGCTGCATTCTGTCAGGCCAGCACAGAATAAGGTTCTCTCCTCCAACCTGAACAGCAAAATAAGAAAAACTGATCAGTGCTTTCCCATTCTCTCACAGTGAGCCAGCTTTGAAAAGGTACAACAAGTACCTTGTATCACATTTTAGTATGCTTTCCTAGTTGACAAATCTAATAATAAGAAGAAGAATTTATACTTTATTAATCCCACAAGGGAAATTACAATGTTTTCACTCTGTTGTTATTATACACATTACACACAGGCCTGAATCACACACACATGCTCAGTACCTCTACATGCACTAATTGAAACATGTCAGAGTGAGTGGGGGTTCAGTGCCTTGCTCAAGAGCTCTCCAGCTACCAGTCCACCACCATACTTTGGTCCATATGGGAACTTGAACCAGCAACTGTCCGGTTCTCAACCCATCTCCCTAATGACTGAGCTACTGTCAGTGCACAAATAAAGTAACCTGAAAGGTTTACTTGTCTTCAAAAAATGGTTATATATTAACGTTAAAATGTCGCACTGCATGGAAATTTCTCAACAAAATCCTCGTCTTGCCTCCTTTTTGTGATTTAGCTGCAGCTTCAACTGGCCAAGAATTGGCTCCCAGTACAGACAGAATGGAGTTTCCTCCTGTGACTCCAGTCCAAACTTCCCGAGGGCAATCCTGTCAGACCGCCTACACTGAGCTGTGATCTGCCCGTCGATGGACAGGGAGCTCCGGTTAGCCGAGACTGAGATCTCGCTACAGCCTGTGGTCAGGTCAACGTTCAGCATCAGGGAGTCATTGCCATGACGCCAGGTGCCACAGAACTTCCAGTCCAGGTCATGTTCGCTTGAACCTAAAGGAGACAAAAGTATGCACACATAGACAAAATGTGGCTTGATGTTTAGTTTTCCTTGAAGCGTTATTATGGTTATAAAAAAATACATTCAATCTAAATAAGAGTCGGGAATGCAATGCTGACACTGGAGGTTTCAACACATGAGCTCACACTAAAACATGTTCATCACGAAATACTGATCTCATCAGTGGTGGAAGAATATTCAGATTAACTAAGGTAAAAAAAAAGGAGGGGCTTATTTTTTTAATTTATATACTACTGCCATTGAGGGATCACTAAGGGATAAATACATATCTTCATCCATAATAATACATCATCGTTTGTTTGTTGGTTGGTTATATTTTGTATTATGATTCTGAATTTGCAAAGTAATTAGTAATTAAAGGCGTCCAATAAATATAGGAGAGTGCATTGTAGTGGAGGAGATGTATAAAGTTAAGTACCTCGAAATTGTACAGTACTTGAGTAAATGTAGTTAGTTACTTCCCACCACTGGATCTCATCCAGTTCTGATTTAGTGATATTTTTATGAAAATAATGAAAATCAGTATGTGTCAACTGTTTTTTTTTTTTTTAAACCACACCTTCCAATTTTCTTATGGGCTCAAATATTGGTCACGGTCACATTTTGGACTTGTGTAAATGTTGAGTTAATTTTCTATGTACCACATATCTAGAACAAAGTCCCAGAACACTGCAGCTCCGCTGCAACACTCAGTTCTTTTTAAACCGAGGCTGAAGACTTTTCTGTTTGATGCTACCTTTTTATTTAAAGCATCAACAAGCTTTTATTCTTGTATGTCATACCTGTCTTAACCTAATTAGCTGGGTTTATATTCCCTTCAACACGTTTTTAACTAACCCTTGTGTTATCTTCCTGTCGACGATGCAACTTTTAGTTTTTCTGGGTCAAAATTTAAAAAAATCTTTTTGGTCGTCTTTTTCAACACTTTTGTCGCTTTCCCTCAATGTTTTCGTCACTTTCCCTAATGTTTTTTGTCACATTATCTGATGTTTTTGTCAATTTTTTTCCCCTTTTTCTGCGCTTTTTCTGACATTTTTGTCACATTTTTCAACATTCATCAATTGTTCTTCAAATGCTATAAGATTGAATAAAACACCCAAATTCAATGAAAGTAGTGAACTTGTGAGGAGCGTTGTATGGAACCATCCATGTTATTTTTTTGACAATTTGGTTGAAAGAAACCCAAAGTTCTGATATAGAAACTTTTTGAAAATGGGTCAAATTTCCTTTCACGATATTTATATTGCGCCAGCTGATGACGATAAAAAAAACGATATATTGTGCAGCCCTAGTGGTGTCTGAAGTTTTTATCATATGTTGTATCTGAATGTCTCTTCTTGAATATGTCTACACCTGACAACACACACCACATACAGAAACAGGCCCAGCAGAGCTACAGTGTTTAGCAACACAGTTGTGACAATGAACATGAAGCTAAAAGAGCTACTTAACGTAACGTAACGTTTTTTTATCAAGTATGGTTATCTCACCTGCTGAGAAGATGATCAAGACAAACACAACCCTCAGACTGTCTCTCAGTCGGGGCTCCATTGGTAACAACTGCTGTTGGGAAACAGAGAAAGAGAAATGCAGTTGTAAAAGAGGAACACGTATAGTAATTCTGCATAGACAGGGAGAGCAGCCAGTCTCAGCGAAAAAAATAAAAAAAACTTCAAACCTCAAGGCTGCTGATAAAGTGGAAGATTAAAGGAAAAAGCATTGGGTGCATTTCCTGCTAGATTTGAACTGTAAAAGGCAAATTCTAATGAAACACAAGAATATCACTTTAATTCTTTCTATGTGCAAACACACATCCTGTATAAAACAAAAGGTCTCTAAGATGTCTGCTTTGTTATCAATGAATACAAATGAGTTCATGTTCAAAATACACACAGGGACCTTTCTGTAATGTTATCAATGGAAACAGTCTTTCCCTTTAACACGCACACACACACAATTCAGTCTTTCAGCTATAGCAAGTTGGTTTTTCTCTTTGCACGGAAAGAAGTAAAATAGCTGATATCGACTGTTTCGATATTAATACACTGCAGTCATTACAGTATTTAGAGTAGAAGAGAATAAAGTATACATTTCCCTAAAAACAAACACTGAGAATCATGTGTCACCACACAGCATGTGTCAATTAACCACACATACAAACACACACTCATTTCTGTCATTTCCATTTTTCTACCAAACATGCTATCTCATTCAAGCTGGGAAATGTCACATAGACATTTCAGTTTTACTTGTTTCCTGCATGATATGCTGCATAATAACCCACTTGCCAGCTTTGTCACAGCGCAGACACCTTGCAATTTAAAAAACTAAAAACAGACACTGCATGTAAGACTGTGTGGAGTTCCTGTACTGTGTTAACCGTCACTGAGAACATGTGTGGCGTGCAGACAAACAGCAGTCGTGGAAACAGACCAGTCGCGAATGTCCTCAGCATCACAGGATGGGAAACACAGACAAAAGCAGAAAGGCAGCAGTGGAAAGAAAAAGACAGTGCTCCATAATCTGGGGGGGGGGGCTCAGTTGGCTATTTATAACTATGTACGCTGAAATAAACACCTGATACTCAAGAAGGACCTGAACCTTGGACAACCACTCAGAGACAGACTGATAAACAGCCAGGCTCCTGGGTGACTTGATCATGCTCGCTAAGCTTTAGCTGATATAGCATTCTTGCTTTCTAATTGCCCTGCAAAATAGCAATCTTTCAACAAGCTGTCTGAAAACTCCATAGAGCAATAGTCTTACTAACTAACTAACTCATGATCAAGCTCAGTATAACTGCAAAGCATAAAATTGAACCAACAGGGTTGTATTTTAAGCTTTTTACGGCCTAGAGTGTGTTAGGTAGCAGAAGCCGCATATTCAAAATGTATAGAACAAAACTAGCCCTAGTCCCGTTGAGGCTAGCTTCCAGGCTTATCGCTTAACTAGTGTTAGCATTTACCAACCGGACTCACAACTTGACATTGGCTACAGTTGCCTAATCAAAACATGTATCAATCAAACGTACAGTACCTTCACAAAATGCCCGTCTAAAATACATGTTCTAGCTTTAGGTTACTGGAACCATCCTCTATGGTTCACCTGCTAAAGCCTTAATTAAACTCCAGTACATCCAAAACGCTGCTGCCCATCTCCTCACCCACACCCGTTCCCGTGATCACATCACTCCTGTCCTTCAGATCCTCCACTGGCTCCCTGTTTCCCAACGCATCCAGTTTAAAGTCCTCCTCCTCACGCACAAAGCCCTCCATAACCAGGCTCCTTCCTACTTCACAGACCTGCTCCAAAATGCCAGTAAAGTTAGACCATTATAAACAGTATCATGCAGTATTGGAATAGTGCAATGCAATGATAAAATAGACTAGATATAACCATGGTAAAGCTTCATGCTATGGGTCCCTAGTATCCTTGTCAAAATGATCAATTAAAAGCACTATGTGACAGAAAAAAAAAAAAAAAAAGAAATTGCACAATGCAGCATTGTAAAAACCAAAAACAGTACAAACAGAACACATCATATAAAAAACACAGTATGGGAGAATGCATTTGTCCATGTACGCTGAAGGTAAAAGTTTCAGCAGCTATCACTGTGTTGGAGTAAAGTCTGTAATTGTGGGGGCAGAGACAGATTATGGAGGGCACTTACAGTAGCATACTGATTCAGTGCAATCGTGGCTCTACGGGGGGAAAACAAGTCGGACCCATGGCTTAGCGTCATAGCAAAAGTAGTGTTTCCAGCATGTGTTTAAATGTCATGTTTAAAGACGAGCATTCCCACCAGTTCTTTTAAAAGACAGTACATGACTTATTATGTATATCCACGTTTGACATTCACGATACATTTTTCAAACAATGTAATGGGCTTGAAACCAAACAAACTTAGTTCCTCCCTGTAAGTGTCAGAGTCTGGGCCCCCTGGTGGTCTAAACCAGGGATGCACCGAATCCAGGATTCGGCATCGGATTTGGCCAAATATTGGGCTTTTTGACGGGGTTCGGTTTCTGCCGAAACCTTAGAATTGTTTTCCACTGAACCAAACCCTACGCTTGCACTACACGTGCTACGCTGGTCGGCGTTTATGAGTGACTCACGTCCGCCTCGACCAGATCCCACTCATCACGGCTCTCTGACTATAGACAATGAATTGATGAAGAAGAAATCTAGCACTGGGGGAAGTGGCCAGGGTCACCGCAACCACAGGCAGCTACAAGTACAAACAGTGGAAGGCTCAGTTCTCTTAAAATGATTGAGAGAAGGCAAAAAAAACTCTCCCCACTATTAACTATTAATGTATATGTGTCCAAATGTGTACCCTAAATGAACATCTGTAAAAGAAGTGAATTTAGAGATGGATTGTAAACAGTTGAAATGTAGAATGTAAGTGTTTTTTAGTAAATCAGACAATGATGGCGCAACACTGTGCTGTACGTCTTTATATAGTTTTTTTTTATTTCTACCCAAAATGTTTTTGCACTGTTCAGGGGGGACTGTGGCTAAAAATATTTCAAAAAGGGCAGGGTGTAGATTATTTATTTTTTAATTTTATTTTTTAAAACCCACTGCACTAGAGGGCACAGGGTGTGTATGTATGTTTATTTAATATAAAAAAAGTGACTTTTATTTTGTATGGGGCTTGTCAACAGAACATGATTTACAGCTCAAACCACTATAATCTCCCTCTCTCACATAACATTTCAACTCGCTGAATTGCCTTGACATGTAAACTAACTCTCTCTCTACACCCACACCCTCTCTATTGTCCTGCACAGCGCCCAGGCAGCAATTCAGCGCAAGAATTTCCCCTATTCTTTCACTTCCCAGTTCTTATGTGTGTGTGTGTGTGTGAGAGAGAGAGAGAGAGCGAGAGAGAGAGAAAGAGAGAGAGAGAGAGAGAAAGAGAGAGAGAGAGAGAGAGAGAGAGAGAGAGGCACTGACCAAAGCCTGGCATAAATGAATGAGTGTGTGAGACGCAGACTGGAGCGCTGCTCACATACCGTAGACTTTTCTAATTTTTTTTAGTACTATGCCCACACTCATCCTGAAACTTAATGCTTCACTGCACGCGTCACTCCTACACACATATAGGATGATATAGAGCCCTGATGCGTGTTTGTGTTTTATGCGTGAATGCATGCTACATCCGCCCATGCATGAGTGAACTTGACTGGTCTGACACTCCTGTCTTCGCAGTCTGTTGCTTTGTGTTTCTCCAGTAAAAATTCCCATGTGTCTGTCTAATCTCTGTATCATATAGAGGTCTGACTAACACTTGTCTTGTGTGACCTGATGACCTGAAATGGCAGCCAAAATAAAAGGGTGACACAGACAGCAGATAGGTATGACAGACAGAGTGGGAAGTGCGGAATTGCACTACACACAAGTCTGAGTCATTTAAAGATGTATAGAGGTGCAGCATTTTTGTCTTCATATTTAGCCACATTATTAGTAATGTTCGTCTCACTCTACCACTTTGGTCCAGACTGAAATATCTTTTTTTTTACATTTTGATTATTTAGTGAAATGTCTCAACAACTATTGGATGGATTACCATGACATGATTTTGGTGAAGACTTGGCTTTTGCACTAGTGCCTTTATTGAGTCCAAATCTTAATTTGTTCAGTGGTTTGTTAGGTTTATGACCAAAAAAACATGCAAAACTAGACTTTGGTGCTATTGTGAGCATGCTAGCAAATGCTTAATATTGCTGCTGCATGTAAGCATCATCATTGTGAGCATGTCAGCATGCTGATATTATCAGGCAGAAAGGCTGCGCAGCCTCAAAGCCAGAACAACAAGGCTAAAGTGAAGCTTCTTCCCAGAGGCTGGGAGGCTTATGAACTCACAGACTTAAGGCTGTCCTCTGCTCTGTGTATTAAAGGTTTTAGAATATATTTTTTATTTCATTCTAGCTAGGACATGTGTTATTATTTATTGTGTACATTGCTGAGTCAGAGTCACAAATTTGGCTCCTCTGTGTTTTTTAACATGCTTGAATGACAATAAAACTATCTGAATCTGAATCTTAGCTTTTAACTCAAAGAAGAATATAAGGCCACAGGCTGCAGTTGGACACATTGCCTGAATAATTAAAAGATAACAGTCAGATTTGACTATGAATTCTATCAAAAGGCTGACTTGGCTTCCAAATTACACCTCAGATCTAAACTTCAAATACTGTGATATGACCTGTGTTCAGTAAAGTAAAGAACCTTAAAAATACCACTTCCTGCCTTTCTCAAAGTATCTGAAAGTCACATTTTCGGCGACCGCTTTTCATGGCTGTCCTTCTATGTTGCTGATTGCTCACCTGAATGAAATATTTATTATAAATAAATGATTTAATATATTATTTATAAATTATTTTTATTAGTACTTTGGTTCAGCTAAAGCCTGACACAAAGTAACATTTACTTCATTATCTTGCACCTCACATTTACACAGTAGACTAGTTTGGTTTTTGTCCTGCAAGAGTTTCGGTTTGCATTTACCCCACTCGTATACAAGTAGCCGAGTGAAGGAGCAAAGAATGTGCATGGAAGAGTAATTCAAGCAACAAAAGCTGCTCTTTGTTGTCAGGCTTTAGAGCTGAAGTGACAGTGAGCGTGAATTAGGGTCAAAGATCACTGGCTGGTTTGGAGGCTGTTTAAGCCAACACACACACATCTCTGCGCAACATTCACACTCACAGAATGACTATATACTGAAAATTGTGTCAGGGAAAGTAAAACACTACCTAATCGCAGTCTCGCTCACATTTACTTCAAAAACCCACATTGACCTAATTTTCAGATGTCTTTTTGCAAAAGCTGCTGCTGCATGAAGACTGCACTGTGTGTTGTGTACTGCTGCCAACATGGTTACAAGGTAAGATTTGTGTTTGTCTTCCTAAAGCACAATACGAGCAGCAGCTGGCATGCTGTGGCTACTATCTTACATGTTGATTTACAGCAGTATTACTTCAGGACTTGCGTGTAAAGATAACAGGTTACAGTAATGTGCTGATCAGCTACTGAGGAAGCATCCTGAAGTGACATCTTAATACAAGTATTTATAATGACTCTGACTTTTTTCTTCTCACCAGATGCAACAAAGTATCAAATTTGACCCGGCAGAGCTGCGCCAAAGCAGGAATGAGCATTAACGTCCTCTGCACAGAAAGGTATCAACTTGAAGTCGAAGACTAGATTTAATATGGCTGATGTGGAATGTTCCCCAAGCTACATTTGTGTTAGGAACGTGCATTCTTCATGATAGCACCATAGTGATGCAGTGTGCATGTCTGCGTGAGTGTGTATGTGTTCCTTTATCTGTATCTTGCCATCCTCTGTGAGGAAATTGGAGGAGCAGGTGGAATGCTGCAAATATTTCCTTTGGGGGTATGAATAAATCAATAAAACAACACACTCACACACACACACACACATCCACACACACACACACACACACACACGTACAGACAAAAGCCAGCATGTTATTACTGCCTAAATCACCCCCAGCGTGGCCTTAGGTGTGGGTCACAGGGTTTAGTTTGCCATCAGGGGCTTTCTTTTCCTCATTATGAAAAATGATGTTACCACAAAAGAAAAGGAGTTTCTGCAATGAGTCACACATCCTGCAATATTTGCATTTTTAGGGATTTAGGCGTTTAGAAAGAAAAAAAATCTCTCGACCTTTGTCATTTGTTCACTTTCAATTTCAAACATGAAGTGCATCTCTGATGTGCATGTGCTGGTTTACAAATGGTGCAATGCTCCAGGTGTTATTTAGGCTTTTTCACACGTTTTGTTTTTTTTATTGAGTGAGGACTTTTGATTGTGAATCGAGGCCCTGACGGGAAACCACATACTACAGATGTAACAAGAGCCTACATGACTTTGATATCTGCCTTCCACCACCATATCCCCAACACCATCTCTTGATATGGGTAGCCTATATGAGGGCGGTAACAACAACAAAAAGGCTTGCTACAACCCTGTTAAAATAATGAAGGATGCCTTTATGACCCCAGGTAGAGCTGGGCAATATATCAATATTATATTGATATTGTGATATGAGACTAGATATCGTCTTAGATTTTGGATATCGTGATATCATAATATCGTAATATGGCATAAGTGTTGTCTTTTCCTGGTTTTAAAGGCTGCATTACAGTAAAGTGATGTCATTTTATGAACTGACCAGACTGTTTTAACTGTTCTATTATTTGCCTTCACTTACTCATTATATCCACATTACTGATGATTATTTATCAAACATCTCATTGTGTAAATATTTTGTGAAAGCACCAATAGTCAACACTACAATATCGTTGCGGTATTGATATTGAGGTATTTGGTCAAAAATATCGGCATATTTGATTTTCTCCATATCGCCCAGCCCTAACCCCAGGTCCCATATACATCAAACAAACGGTTATTGTTGAAACAAATGATAAACAAATATATTAACTAACACACAGGAGTTACAGGAGAACTGTCATTTAACAGGGGAACGAAAACCAAGCAATGTATATTATTAATAGGATATAAATGCCTTGGGAAAACGGTATCGGCTAACTAAGACTACATCCTGATTCAAATCACACCGATGGGCAGTAAGTTTGCCTAACACATTATTATACAGGATAAGCAATTAATAAAACCTAATAATATATTCCTTAAAAACAAACAAACATTTGAATAGCATTATATTTTAACAGTGATAACGCTATTGTTTTAAAAGGTCGCAAATGGAGGTACAAATGATTATCAGTCACGCTTAAATTAATTTTTATAGCATATAGGCTAGTTACTGTTATAGCCTAGCTTGTTTTTCTAGAAGTATAAAGTTAGTATTTTCCCTAGGCTTACCTTAGTTGTTCTGTCAGTAGTCGAGGTTTCGGGTCTCTTTTCTCTTTCTGATGCCAAAAGCTTCCAGTTAAAACTTCCACTGACTGTTAAAACACACAAACTGGACCCAGTGGGGTAAAATAAGAAATGAAAAGTAGCCCGGCGTTACACACCACTGTGAATAGGCTACCTGGGATGGACCCTCAAATCCAGTCAACCACATAAACAGACTGGTTGACCAGAGGGGGAAAAGAAAGAGAACAAATAATTCGTCTTCACTTGCTGTTTCTTAGGTCAATTCTGACGTCTTCAACGCACTCGAGACGGTGAAATATTTTAAAAATGGAAAGTCCGAAGAACCAGACGCCGCGGCTGAAGTGTTGACTAAAGCCGTCACACAGAGCCTCTGCTCGCGGGGAGACTGTCAGCACGACCTAAGTGTGAACCAGGGCTGTTGTCAAGGCAGCTACAATGAAGGGAGCGCTGTTTCCGGTAATACATCGCAGGGGCGCAAAAGAGAACCAAAGCCCTCTTAAATGAACTGTGAATTTTGCTCACCTTGCTCAAATAAACATTTTCTCTATTTTATAACCCTTGTGTTGTTTTCCCGTCGAACTGCAAGTTATGCCCATTGTAAAATTGTGTCATTTTCTGTTTTTGCATGTGTGCAAAGTAATTTTTTGCCCCTGCCTAAAAAACCACTGCTTACAGAATCAGAAAGGGTTTTATTGCCAAGTACATTTTTTAACACATACAAGGAATTTGTTTTGGTGTTGTTGGTGCACGTCACACATTCTTTAGATTGAATATTAAACAATATAAGTATAGGTACAAACAATATAAGTATAAGTATATTTACTCAGTATGTATTAAGTTAAAAATAAAGAATAAATAAAGATATAAATAAAAAAATAAAGAGAAAAGAGCATTACAGCAGAGAGAGAACAGTGGCATGAAGGTGGAGTGTCAGGGTGGTTTCCGGGCCTTGTTAATAAGGCTAGTGGCGGAGGGGAAAAAGCTGTTCATGTGATGTGAGGTTTTGGTCCTGATGGACCTCAGCCTCCTGCCAGAGGGGAGTGTCTCAAAGAGTGTCCAGGGTGGGAGGGGTCGGCCACAATCTTTCCAGCACGCTTCAGAGTCCTGGTGGCGTATAGGTCCTGGAGCGGCGGCAGATTGCAGCCAATCACCTTCTCTGCAGACCGAATGACACGCTGCAGTCTGCCCTTGTCCTTGGCTGTGGCAGCAGTGTACCAGATGGTGATGGAGGATGTGAGGATGGACTCAATGATGGCTGTGTAGAAGTGCACCATCATTGTCTTTGGCAGGTTGAATTTCTTCAGCTGCCGCAGGAAGTACATCCTCTGTTGTGCTTTCTTGACGAGGGAGCTGATGTTCAGCTCCCACTTGAGGTCCTGGGAGATGGTAGTTCCCAGGAAGCAGAAAGACTCCACAGTGTTAATTGTGGAGCCACAGAGTGTGATGGGGGCAGGTGGGGCTGGGTTCTTCCTGAAGTCCACAACCATCTCCACTGTCTTTAGAGCGTTGAGCTCTAGAGTGTTTTGCTTGCACCAGGTCACCAGGTGGTCAGCCTCCCACCTGTAGGCGGACTCGTCACCATCAGAGATGAGTCCGATGAGGGAGGTGTCGTCCGCAAAC